>NW_010372054.1:0-224 GCF_000414095.1 Morus notabilis | reverse complement strand
TATTTTTGAATCTGTAATTGTTCGATTATGGGCTTTTACCCAACATTATATAAAAAACTAACAAATTCTGTATTTATTTAAATATATAAAATATTTAGAACTTAGTTTTTGAATTTTCGTGTAATTATGTAGATAGTTCTTCAGATAGTTAGTTTCCTATTTTTCAATATTTAAATTGTAAATACTTAGATTATAATCTTTTGTAATCACACTATATATATATA
>NW_010372053.1:0-224 GCF_000414095.1 Morus notabilis | reverse complement strand
CATTGCTGCAAAATGCGTGGCGCTCAAGAAGCTCTGTATCAAGGGATGCCCGATTTCGGATGTCGGGATCGAATCTCTCGCTTGGGGTTGCCCGAATTTGGCCAAGATTAAGGTCAAGAAGTGCAGGGGAGTGAGTGGCGGGATTGCGGATTGGCTTCGTGAACGCAGGGAATCGTTGATTGTGAATTGGGATGATGGTGAAGTTGAGCGCTTGGATGGTAATG
>NW_010372052.1:0-224 GCF_000414095.1 Morus notabilis | reverse complement strand
GGCAATAACATCTGATAATGCTTTTGCTACCTCCATGCAAAAATTTGTCCCTTGTATCATTTGGAAGATACTAAAGGGTTAATTAAGTGGCTGAAGCTAATTTAGAAGCATGTGAAGACAGCCACTGTGACTGACCTTCAATTGGGCTCAACATGTGTCCGAATTTTGTGCCAAACTCTGACACTTGGTTAACAAGAACAAGAAAGTGACCAGCTTTAAAAAAA
>NW_010372051.1:0-224 GCF_000414095.1 Morus notabilis | reverse complement strand
CTGAGATAATTTTCTAGGAAAATGAAGCTGCCTGCTAGTTTCTTATTTCTATCGACTTGAGGGGTGCACGCTGGTAATGGATTACTGTAAAAGGAGGCCATCAAGAGGGCAAAGGGAGGAATTTTAAAAGGAAACATAGACGGATTGCTCTGACACCATATTAGTAAAAACAGGAAAAAAAAAAAAGGGAAAACAAGATAAGTTTTTTTTGGGGGTTAAAGTTT
>NW_010372050.1:0-224 GCF_000414095.1 Morus notabilis | reverse complement strand
CTTTCCCTTCTTCATTATTTTCAGCTAACAATGCTCCTAAAGAGCGTTTAAGTGTCGTAATGTACAAGATCAATGGTTTTCCAACGATTGGAGCCATAAACACTAGTGGATTTAACAAATATATTTTTATGCTTTTAAAAGCATTTTGACATGTATCATCCCATACAAATTATACATTCTTTTGAGTTAACCTTGTAAAGGGTTGGCATTTACCAGATAAGTTA
>NW_010372049.1:0-224 GCF_000414095.1 Morus notabilis | reverse complement strand
GCGAACAGTTGCGCCAGCTCGTCAATAGTCGGTTGTTTGTTCAAATTCATTTTGATACTCCTTGACCGCTCGTCAATCTGATTAATTAGTTAGCTCAAACACATCATCAAATCGGCCAATTGATTCGTATCACTGCACATGAACAATAACGTTATTGTTCACTCCCATGCAGAACCGGCCCTTGACTAGATGCATGTAGCCTTGATGAGCAGCGTCTACGCGGC
>NW_010372048.1:0-224 GCF_000414095.1 Morus notabilis | reverse complement strand
AAAAAAAAAAAAAACTCAAACTAATAGGAGAGAGAGAGAGGGGTCTTCAGGAGCCCTCTTCTTCAGTCACTGAGAGGCTGCAGTTTCTCCTTGTTTGTACGCTAAAATTTACACTTCCCAAGAGACAATCTCTGATCATTTCTCATTTCTTAACTACAGATTTTGCTCCTAATCTCATTCCCAAATCTTCTGCTCAAAAACCACAATTAAACACACACACACAC
>NW_010372047.1:0-224 GCF_000414095.1 Morus notabilis | reverse complement strand
TCTAAGCCTATTCCACTTTGCTTTAAGCTGGTCTGATGTGAAATGCTTATCAAACTTAAGTGCTATTTCATTAGCAATTTTCATCCACATTTTTTTTGTCTAGAGTGGATGTTTGCATCCCAGTCTTTAACTCTTCGTATATCAGTTCTACATAAAAATCCTCAATTACGGCCGTCCATTTCGTATTATCGTCCTTATCACACATCTAAAATAACACTTTCATC
>NW_010372046.1:0-224 GCF_000414095.1 Morus notabilis | reverse complement strand
GTTTTGTCTTGAAGTAATAAAAAAATGTGAAATTTAGTGGGAGGGTGTAAAAAAAACAAAAATAAAAAACTTTATTTCAATGAGACAAAATGAAAAAATCACAAAATTTTCAAGGCTATATAAAACAAATAAAAAAAACTCAGTGGGCGGCTGTTTCCACTCATCTCCAAATGGTTCTTATCCAAGTCGGTGTCGATCTCCATGCGTTGCCATCACCTAAGTTG
>NW_010372045.1:0-224 GCF_000414095.1 Morus notabilis | reverse complement strand
ATCCCCAGTTCATTGGTATGACACTCGGGAAAAGCAGCTTCACAAGACATAATTCGTTCAAGAGGCCATAGAGATAGTGCAAAAGATCCGCAGACGATTAGAGACAGCTCAGAGCCGGCAGAAGAGTTATGTAGATAAACGACGGAGACCCTTGGAATTTCCTGTAGGGGACTCTGTATTCCTAAAAGTCGCACCAATGAAGGGTGTGATGCGTTTTGGGAAGA
>NW_010372044.1:0-224 GCF_000414095.1 Morus notabilis | reverse complement strand
GTTACAAAAAAAAAAAAAAAAAAAAAAAAACAAGTTTTAGAAAAAAAGAACAAAATGAAAAATGAAAATATGAGATGCGTAACTGCCGTTGACAAATTATATTTCATTTGAAAACCAAAATATAGAAAAATGTGTATTCACGTCTTAGTTGACTCAAACTTCAATTTATCATATCTAAGCATGACGTTGATTGGCTAGTACTGTATGATCAGGCATTGGAAATA
>NW_010372043.1:0-224 GCF_000414095.1 Morus notabilis | reverse complement strand
TTTTTTTTTTCTTTTCCTTCTCTTTTATTAAACATTATGGAAGTAAAGGCGTAAAACTAGAGGCTCCTTTGATTACTAATAATTTTTACTTTTGTCGAGATGATATGAAAATGGTGTTTAGTTGATGTTTACTTTTGAAAACGATTAATGTGATTTACAACTGATCTAATTTTCTGTAAACAAAAAAAAAATCGTTTTTCTTTTTCTGTCTTTACTTTTTAGAG
>NW_010372042.1:0-224 GCF_000414095.1 Morus notabilis | reverse complement strand
ATTTTTGTATCAGTATAGGAAAGACAAACGAGTCAGCTCGTTCAAGATCTGAGTGAGAGAAAATTAACAGGATTCTTTTCCAAGTTCATTTCAGATTATATGAGATATAATTTCTGATCTGATTCTATAAATAAATTAAGAGAAAAAGAGGTAAATAACATTTTTTTAAAACGTTTTTAAAGTAAATAACAGGTTTTAAAATGTTTGAAGTAAATTGCATATTT
>NW_010372041.1:0-224 GCF_000414095.1 Morus notabilis | reverse complement strand
TTTTTTTAAAGCTGGTCACTTTCTTGTTCTTGTTAACCAAGTGTCAGAGGTTGGCACAAAATTCGGACACATGTTGAGCCCAATTGAAGGTCAGTCACAGTGGCTGTCTTCACGTGCTTCTAAATTAGCTTCAGCCACTTAATTAACCCTTTAGTATCTTCCAAATGATACAAGAGACAAATTTTTGCATGGAGGTAGCAAAAGCATTATCAGATGTTATTGCC
>NW_010372040.1:0-224 GCF_000414095.1 Morus notabilis | reverse complement strand
ATCAGCCAGTTGCTGGGGCCATTCCCTTCAGCAATACCATTCTTCCGGGAGCTATGGTGCATGCCGTGGTTGCTGTAGGACTTGGCTACGACCATCTGGGCGAGACGTGGTTTTTGATTAGAAATAGTTGGGGGCTGGCGTGGGGGATAGATGGTCACGCCTGGATTTCTGCAGCTTAAATTGCAGCGCATGCAGCATGCGCTTTCGAGGTTTAGAACATGGCG
>NW_010372039.1:0-224 GCF_000414095.1 Morus notabilis | reverse complement strand
ATTCAATTAGATTAAAGCGTTACATTCTTTTTTTTAGTAATTTCAAAGGGGAATGAAGAACAGAAGTCATGGATCGATTCTAGGTGGTTAACTTGTATACCCCTATTCTCAAAGTTCATGTTTGGATGTACAAAATCGACTTTTCAGATGAGTTCCATTGTTTTGGATATGACAGGTGGAACTAGGAGGTAATTCACTTAAAGCAATCGGGCAAATACGGTCGC
>NW_010372038.1:0-224 GCF_000414095.1 Morus notabilis | reverse complement strand
CAATTCTCTACACCAATTATCTTCGCAAAATCTTACAATGTCTGCACTCCCCACCTTCCACTTTACTTGCTAAAATAATCTCCTGCAAATGACTGCACCACATTCCATGTACAGTGGTAGGGGACTTGCAGCCGATCCCGAATCCCAATTGTTCATCTCGCGGTTCAGGACATCTCTCTTTCAAGAAGTCAGTGGAGATTTGACTTCCCCCGGGGATAGGGTAC
>NW_010372037.1:0-224 GCF_000414095.1 Morus notabilis | reverse complement strand
TTAGGGTTTTTTCTTTCACATGATTTGAGTTATAATTTTAGTTGTGTGTGTAGGAAAAAATATTGTAGTAGAAAAAATTTAAATTTAAATTTTTATAAAAGAAAACAAAATACTATGACTTGAGTCGTGAAATAAACATTCTTTTAATATTTAATTAGTTTTTGATAGAATTTAGATGACGCGCTTCGGCTCTCAAGATAGCAATGGTATGGTGAGGACGTTTT
>NW_010372036.1:0-224 GCF_000414095.1 Morus notabilis | reverse complement strand
ATAAATATTAATTTTTAACTTTTATATTTCTTTTTTGGAATTTCTGACTTTATGTCTTGAAATTCTTTTTTAATTCACAAAAGAAATAATATAAGATTATTTAAAGGGAGACATAAATCTTTTAAGCTCTTGCTTAAGACCGTTTGGTCTAATGACACAAACAACCGTGGTGGTGGAGTTTATTTAGAGGACGTTTAGTTTGTGGCTTTAAAATCATGATTTAT
>NW_010372035.1:0-224 GCF_000414095.1 Morus notabilis | reverse complement strand
ACAAATTTAAAAATCAATGAAGAAATAATTTTTTTTATATAGTTCGTGTCTTCATTTCAAATTTTAAATTGTACACATTATAATTATACAATATAAAAATATAATATAAAAAAAATTTAAAAATTCAGACAGCCGGTCGGGCATTGGGCAGCCCGACCGGGCACGGGCAAGCACCTCCTACCCGAAGCCCGTCCATGGTGAAATTTGTGTCGGGTCGGGCAGCC
>NW_010372034.1:0-224 GCF_000414095.1 Morus notabilis | reverse complement strand
TCTTGTTCAATTTAACACTTCCTCGTGGGATCGACCATTCAAATTGTACGACAATTGACCGCTTGGGCGTAATCAATAATGCAATCATCAGATACCGTATCTGGCAATCCATAAAACAAAAGGGTTGGGTAAATACAAGGAAATTATTTCCCGAAATAAAGAACGGAACTCAAGAAAATATGATTTGCTAGTTCTAAAAAAAACATGTTTTAGTAAAATGGTGA
>NW_010372033.1:0-224 GCF_000414095.1 Morus notabilis | reverse complement strand
AACTTAACAAGATTAATTCTAAATTAACAAGCACAATTGTATGTGAGGACTTCGAAGCAGCTTTCCAATTATATGTTTTACATCTATAGAAATTGCAGTAAATAACATTTTTATGAACTAAACTAAGTAAATAGCCAATTTTAAAATGTTTGAAATAAATAGGAGTAAATAGATTTTTTTTTTACCGCGTAAATGTTTTATTTACTATTAATAAAAAGATTTTT
>NW_010372032.1:0-224 GCF_000414095.1 Morus notabilis | reverse complement strand
ACCCTAGACCCTAGACCCTAGACCCTAGACCCTAAACCCTAGACCCTAATCCCTAGACCCTAGACCCTAGACCCTAGACCCTAGAACCTAGACCCTAGACCCTAGACCCTAAACCCTAGACCCTAAACACTAAACCTAAACCCTAAAGCCGTACACCCTAAAGCCTAAAGCCTACACCCCTAAACCCTAAACCCTAAAACCCTATACCCTAAAACCCTAAACCC
>NW_010372031.1:0-224 GCF_000414095.1 Morus notabilis | reverse complement strand
AGATGGATCGGGAGGAGAGCGTGGCTGGCACGGAGGGCCCATATGGGGAGGTGTGCGAAGTTGGTTAGAGGATCGGTGGATATATGGGAAGCAGTGGGAGTATGTGAGGATTATCGAATTTGTTGCTTGGATTGACCACTGGGAGGTTGGGGATTTCTCGAAAATCCCTTCTATCTTTCTTTCCTGTATTCTTGTAGTTTTCCTCCATTTTCCATTAATCTCAG
>NW_010372030.1:0-224 GCF_000414095.1 Morus notabilis | reverse complement strand
ACCGCTAACCAGACGATCCTGGATACCCTTGGCGCTGCTTTCCAGAGTTTTCAGTTTGGTCAGTTGCGGACCGAACTTCTTCTCGGCATCCACTGCATACTTCTTCGCAGCATCAGATTCCAGCAGGGCCATTTGATAGTTCAGAACGGCAATTTTCATGTCGGCAAAAGCCGGGCTTGCTACCAGCACGGTGGCCAGCAGTACCAATTGAGTCAACTTACGCA
>NW_010372029.1:0-223 GCF_000414095.1 Morus notabilis | reverse complement strand
CTCAATGGCGATGAAAAATTTTAATAGGGTATATGGGTGGGGTTTTATTTGTCTTTTCATTGTCAACGCATAGAAAAAAAATCATTTCAGTCAGAATTAAAACAAAAAAGTTATATTATTTTTAATAATAGAAAAAATATTGTTCATTCATTTGAGTTCGAGTTTTTGAACTCAAGTTGAAGGAGAAACTTGAACTCGAGTTTTAGTCTCAAACTCGAGTTCA
>NW_010372028.1:0-224 GCF_000414095.1 Morus notabilis | reverse complement strand
CGTTAAATCTACTTACTTTTTAACTTTTTCATAATTTTATTTAAATTTAACAATTAAAAAACTTAACCTACCAATGTATTTCTTATTTTAAACAATAAAAAGTTAATTATCGAAATTTATCAATCATGAAGGCTACGTCATTATTGTTTTCGTTTTTTTTTTTAAATAATTCATGCTTCATAGAGATTACTTTGCTATATGTTATTATTATTATTATTATTATT
>NW_010372027.1:0-224 GCF_000414095.1 Morus notabilis | reverse complement strand
TCGTACTCTCACCTGTCGCCTCCCTCACCCTCAGTCTTGCACTCTCTCGATCTCGCCTCTCTCACCCTCAGTCTCGCACTCTCTCGATCTCGCCTCCCTCAGTCTCACATTCTCGATCTCACCTCCCTCAGTCTCACACTCTCGATCTCGCCTCCCTCAGTCTCACACTCTCTCGTTCCTCAATCTGCGTTCCTCTTCTTCTTCTCTGTGCCTCTTATTTGAAC
>NW_010372026.1:0-224 GCF_000414095.1 Morus notabilis | reverse complement strand
ATTATATTATTGGTCGGCTGCAGCCATTTATATGTATACGTAGGATTATTTGTGCTTACTTTTTCTCCATTGTCAATTGAGCATTCAATCATATACTTGGTGATATACTGGTAATCTTTGCTGGAATCCAATTCATGACAACACGTTTCCAATGTCATATACGTATTAGTAGCTTCTATTTACTCCAAAACGTTTGGGGGTTCAGTTTTTGTCTTCTAAAAAAA
>NW_010372025.1:0-224 GCF_000414095.1 Morus notabilis | reverse complement strand
ACCCTCGGCTCTGGTGCGTCTGCGTGCAGGGGTCTTCAAGCCTGGCGATGCTTACCACAATGGCGTGGATGAATACATGCACCGCGCCATCGTCGACGTCATCTGGCGCTTCTGATGCGACCGCCTAAGGAGTGCGATGAGATGAACAGTCAAGCAAGCAGTCTGCGTCACCGCGCATGGCCACATGCATTGCTCGAAAGCGCAGTGCTGAGCGGCGCGCTGTT
>NW_010372024.1:0-223 GCF_000414095.1 Morus notabilis | reverse complement strand
CATGGTGTGATTATTTTGAGCTTGGACATATCCCTGATTCTTCACCGAATGAGTAAAATTTTCAGACCAGGCTCTTGGAGATTGCTTGAGCCCGTATAAGGATTTTTTTAGTTTGCAAACTTTGGAGTCGAACTTCTCTTCAAACCCAGGTGGAGAGGCCATGTACACTTTGTGACACCCTTTATACCATCTCTTTTCAAGCCTTACTTACTATTAATCCTAA
>NW_010372023.1:0-223 GCF_000414095.1 Morus notabilis | reverse complement strand
GGTCACTCCACACCGCCTATTAGGAGGTCTTCCCGCATCACTAGAGTACCATCCTATTTACAAGAGTATCACTGCAACCTCCTTCATTCTCAATCGCAAGTCCCTGGTTCCACTCCCTTATACCCTTTGTCCGACCATATTTCCTATGAGTCTCTTTATGCCTCACATAAAACCTTTGTCATGAGTGTTTCTTCCAACGTGGAGCCTCGGTTTTACCATCAGG
>NW_010372022.1:0-223 GCF_000414095.1 Morus notabilis | reverse complement strand
CCAGCCGTTTGCATTCGACTTGCCCATTTGCATTCACGTTGACCAGTAGAGGCTCGCGTTGAAATCATTTACGTACGTCTACGACTTTTGATTCTCCGCATCGATTCGCCTTTTAGCTCGATGATGTGAGATTTGTGAACGATACGGTCAAGAATCGCGTCGGCAATTGTTGGGTCGGAAAACAAGTCATACCATTTCTCTTTGGGGTACTGGCTCGTGATGA
>NW_010372021.1:0-223 GCF_000414095.1 Morus notabilis | reverse complement strand
AATAATATTATTTATAATTATTATATTTAATTTTATAGAAAATACTACTATCCTAATTATTATTATAATTATTAATTACAATATCACAACTATATTATATTTTCTTATAATGATAAGTATAATTATAATAATTATTGTTAATCACAATATCACAACTATATTATATTATATTATATTATATTATATTATATTATAATGATAAATATAATAATAATAATAATTA
>NW_010372020.1:0-223 GCF_000414095.1 Morus notabilis | reverse complement strand
TTGGCCCTTATGGACTAGGGCCAAGGGCCTAGACTAGGCCTAAGTTTTTCTTCTTAGGCCAGGCCCAAGCATGGCCCAGGCCCTTAATGGACCTGTGTCAAGCATGCTGTGCCGGCTCGGCACGGCACGTTTGACAACTCTAGTGGGAACCAAAAATGATTGGTCAAAAAAAATTTTTTTTTGTTATGTTTTTTGAATTTTAATTGCTGTTAATTTTTTTGAG
>NW_010372019.1:0-223 GCF_000414095.1 Morus notabilis | reverse complement strand
TTTCACCTCCAACAAAAACAAGTGGCCCAGTGCTAAATGGACGTTTAGTCAAGGATTTAAATTATATGATTTGAATTATTTTTTATTTATATATATTTTTTATAAGAAAAAATACTGTAATGAACTATAAATCATAATTTGAATAAGAAACGAATTTTTTTATCAAATATCTTTTAAATATCACCTGTACTGAGCAATCATTAAAAAAGAAAAGAAAAGAAAA
>NW_010372018.1:0-223 GCF_000414095.1 Morus notabilis | reverse complement strand
TTTCACCTCCAACAAAAACAAGTGGCCCAGTGCTAAATGGACGTTTAGTTAAGGATTTAAATTATATGATTTGAATTATTTTTTATTTATATATATTTTTTATAAGAAAAAATACTGTAATGAATTATAAATCATAATTTGAATAAGAAACGAATTCTTTTACCAAATATCCTCTAAATATCACCTGTACTGAGCAATCATTAAAAAAGAAAAGAAAAGAAAA
>NW_010372017.1:0-223 GCF_000414095.1 Morus notabilis | reverse complement strand
GCACAAGCAATAGGTAAAAGAATTATTCTTCCTTCCAGTCATACTGGAAATCCTAGATATATGATACAAAACTATCATGATGCAATGGTAATTTGTAGATATTATGGAAATCTTGATTTATTCATAACATTTACATGTAATCCAAAATAGCCTGAAATTACTAGAGCTTTAATGAAAATACCTATTTCTAATTCTGCAGATAGACCTGATATTATTGTAAGAG
>NW_010372016.1:0-223 GCF_000414095.1 Morus notabilis | reverse complement strand
CGCTCCGGGGACAGTGCCAGGTGGGGAGTTTGACTGGGGCGGTACACCTGTCAAACGGTAACGCAGGTGTCCTAAGGCGAGCTCAGGGAGGACAGAAACCTCCCGTGGAGCAGAAGGGCAAAAGCTCGCTTGATCTTGATTTTCAGTACGAATACAGACCGTGAAAGCGGGGCCTCACGATCCTTCTGACCTTTTGGGTTTTAAGCAGGGGGTGTCAGAAAAG
>NW_010372015.1:0-223 GCF_000414095.1 Morus notabilis | reverse complement strand
GTGATGAACTTCAAAGATTTTAATTGCAGTCAGCTGCCACAGCCGTCCATGTTCATATCGATCGGGTACAGCCAAAATTCTTTCATGATATTTCTTGGCTGGTTTGTCTTTTCGACGCCAATGTCTAGCAATAAATGAGTTTTAATTGCTGTTGGCACACACTCAGGTTATCTAAACTTAAACCCCTTGTACTTTTATCAAAATTAAGTAAGGTCTTTTCGAC
>NW_010372014.1:0-223 GCF_000414095.1 Morus notabilis | reverse complement strand
AAAAAAAAATAAGGGAAAAGAATAAAGAACTGCGTGCTGAGTTTGGATGTGTCTCCACTTTTGGCGATCGACAGATATTAGTTATGTCTTGGGCGTGTTTGTCACATACATGGCCGATTTTTGTCGGTACATGGTTAGTATGTGTGTCACAGTCCTCAGAAGTCAGAAAAATCTGTGTTGTAGCTTTCGAGATATCTTAATGGTATTTGATCTTTTTTTTTTT
>NW_010372013.1:0-223 GCF_000414095.1 Morus notabilis | reverse complement strand
TCAATTACATAAGCATAAATGAATTTGATCTGGGTTTCCACTTGTAATCCGGGGTACAAAACCCGAGAAATATATTAGGCTACATTTTAATTCATACGTTTAAATTAATAATTTTTACTTTTAATATTTAAAATTCAAATTTTTTTTATGAAAAAAAAAAATACTACAACAAAGTTAAAATTATAAATTTAAACACATAAAATAAATGAGCCCTTAATGGCTA
>NW_010372012.1:0-223 GCF_000414095.1 Morus notabilis | reverse complement strand
GTTTACGAGCCGCGCATGGCTACGGGGTGGTTATTGTCTTGCACTACATTCTTCCGGTTGCGGGCTTTAACGTGTGCTCATGCTGCTCGTCAGCGCCTATCAAAAAAATAGCGTTGGCTGATTTGGAATGCTTTTTGGTGGGGCCGGATTCATCCGGGAAGAGGCCGGTACATTCACTGCATTCCTGTCGTCGGTAATGCCTTCTTTGACGTTTACTCGCGGG
>NW_010372011.1:0-223 GCF_000414095.1 Morus notabilis | reverse complement strand
CACAAAAAATACACGTAAATTAAAAATGATTCTAATCTATGAACCAAACATCTCCTACGTATAAATTTACATTCTAAATGAATCGTTTATCATAAATTTTTTAAAATATGTTTAAAAAAAGTGGCCATATTTGAAATTGATCCTGTTTTTATTTTTTACGTTTTTTTAGAAAGGAAAAATGAAAACGTTTTCAAAACGGTGTTTGGCGTAATAAAGATAAAAA
>NW_010372010.1:0-223 GCF_000414095.1 Morus notabilis | reverse complement strand
CATGATATAGACAATAATTATGCAAATAGTAATACTACTCTGTAGTGCTTTTTAGTGCTCTTGGTTACTCGTGCATATTGGGGCCTTGGGGTCCTCGGTTTCTATGAATGGATGGAGTGGCAAAGTTAATTTTATTGTTTTTTTTTTGTCCTTTATTTTCTATAAGGAAACTGCTTAATTGGTGATCTTCATTGTTAGGTTTTTCATTTTGTGTTTTTTTTTT
>NW_010372009.1:0-223 GCF_000414095.1 Morus notabilis | reverse complement strand
CTATCTGATTCGTGAACAAAAAACAAGGTAGAAATTTTGCATTTGCATTGGGTCAAATATCAAGGACTGCTGTATCCTCAAGTTTAAAATTTTGGTTGGGCGTGTGGATGAAGAACAAAGTTGATTGGATGGGCATTGAACTTGGGTAATATTTTAGTAGTCTTGTTGCAGTTTTAAGTTTATGCAATCAATATAAAACACCCACAAATAATTACCGTTAAAA
>NW_010372008.1:0-223 GCF_000414095.1 Morus notabilis | reverse complement strand
GAGGAAAATTACCTTTCTGGGCAATAGAGGCAGATGGAAGGGAGGGAGAGTTCAGGAGCTTCATAAGGTTTTCCAGTTGCTCCTTATTAAGGGAAACAGGAGCACTTTCCGGTATTGATTCCTCAGAGGCCGTTTGAAAAGCTCTGCTAGTCCCTTGGTTTTTTTTTGGCGTGTTTTTTTTTTTAGAGTTTTTTTTAGGGGTTTTTTTGGGAGTTTTTTTTTG
>NW_010372007.1:0-223 GCF_000414095.1 Morus notabilis | reverse complement strand
ACATCCCTTTCACCGACGAGAACCATGGCTCCCGAGATCCTGGGTTAGCGCCACCGATATACGGTTGATCCCAGCAGGAAGCTTCGATAGATCAAAGTCGATTTGATGTTGTTGCCTGGCGCCCTCCATTACAGGGTGCTTAAAGGAAGCAGACCCAGAGGCGTGATCTGGTGCATTGAAGAAAACCATGCAGGAGTCATCAACAACGACACCTTCGTCTGTA
>NW_010372006.1:0-223 GCF_000414095.1 Morus notabilis | reverse complement strand
AAAATGATTGCCGAGGCTTTATATAAAGTTCCATTATTGCGAGAGTTTTTATATATAGTATTCTTCCACGTTGGAAGGTCTTTAATAACTTACCATTGAAAACGAAAAATCAATGGTGACTTGGACCCACAAAAGGACAAACGTAATGTAGTGGGTTCGCGATGAGCGTCAGCGTACAAGAATCTCAGCAAAAAATTATATAAGAATCCCAAGGTGCACATGG
>NW_010372005.1:0-223 GCF_000414095.1 Morus notabilis | reverse complement strand
TTGAAATTAGGAGGGCACATTGTCATATTACCTAAAGTTTGAGGAGATCTATAAAATTTCATTTTAAGCGTGTGCTTTTCTTTAAGTGTTAACAAAAATAAAAAATTAAAAGCCTTTCACTCATTTTCCATCAAAACCAAATAAAAAATAGCATGTTCATTCAAATGGGGTCCGTGAGGGTAGATCCTAAGTGAATTTAGAATTATTCGCCTTTAAATTTTAG
>NW_010372004.1:0-223 GCF_000414095.1 Morus notabilis | reverse complement strand
AAAAAATAAAATAAAATAAAAATAATGTCAAAAAATTATGAAATTTTACTGACACAATCCTTACATTTTTCTAGGCATGCCTGCTAAAATGGCCTGAAAAAATAACAAAAAAAATGTAGAACTTTCCAAAAGCCCCTGTTCCGCGTAGTGGGGCGCCCAGAGGCCGGAATGGGTAAAAAATTTACATTTTGATTTATGTCTTGCATTCTAAAATTAATATATA
>NW_010372003.1:0-223 GCF_000414095.1 Morus notabilis | reverse complement strand
GTTTGACTTTGGGCAACGATAGTTAAGAAGATAAATACTTGTTCTGGGACGTTCATGTTGTTTGTGGGTTGTAACAAACGTCGCTCAGTTAGTACTTCACAAAGAATCATAAATGCACGTGGGCCCATACGCACCTTGTTAAATATTACCGCCTCATTATTGTTTGCTAATAAATCGTTGACTTTGTCTATACCCCTTAAAGACGAGTTATGCATCGGCCTTG
>NW_010372002.1:0-223 GCF_000414095.1 Morus notabilis | reverse complement strand
ATAAACAGTTGAATTTGGACATGCAAGCGGCAGATGAAAAGAGACTCCTGCAGATTAATAAGATGAAAGAGTTCCGCAATGATGCATATGAGAATGCCAAGATTTACAAGGAGCGAACTAAGACTTGGCATGACAAGCACATCTTAAGAAAAGAGTTCAAGCCAGACCAACAAATGTTGCTCTATAATTCAAGGCTGCGCTTATTTCCAGGAAAGCTCAAGTC
>NW_010372001.1:0-223 GCF_000414095.1 Morus notabilis | reverse complement strand
CCAGATTAGATCTAAATTTTTCCCGATCATTACAAGTACTATGACCGCATAATAGTTAGACTCTTAGTGTGCCAGCCATAGTATTTTGGTTAACAACTTTGTTTGCTTTTCTTGTTTATTTGTTTATTTGTTTTTTTTTTTACCATTTTTTATCATCTTAGAAGAAAAGAAAGACTTTAGAGAAAGAGATGTCGTTGATACTAACATAGAGGGAAGAAGAGGA
>NW_010372000.1:0-223 GCF_000414095.1 Morus notabilis | reverse complement strand
AATAATTACAATAATTATTTTCTTCCGTTACATCAACGGGACTTCGATTCTTGAGTTCTTTATTCTTTGTCTTCGGGTCTGATTTCACCTTCCTTAGGGTCCGGAACTTTTATGGATCCTTCGGCACGTATTACGGGGTCTAATTACCAGATATGGGCCGCCAGCCATGCGCTCTGGCCGCGTACTGGGTGCGCGTTGGCCGTGCACCCGCGCGGACTGTCCA
>NW_010371999.1:0-223 GCF_000414095.1 Morus notabilis | reverse complement strand
TATATATGTATACGTACACAATTATGCCCTTTAATTAGATATCAACACCTTCATATATTTTAATTAGGTTCCTCTCATATTATTTATTTATACAATAACCGTTTTCTCATTAAATTATTGCACCCTCTTTTTATCAGCTGATAATATTCTTATGCTTTATGAAATTTGTACATACCGTCTTTTTTATCAGTTAATAATCTTTTCCTTTTTTCATAATAACTTT
>NW_010371998.1:0-223 GCF_000414095.1 Morus notabilis | reverse complement strand
GAGATGAGAAGGGAGTGTCTGCAAGGAGAAGAAGGTTATGTATGAATTATTATAAAAATATAATATTTTAATCAAAAGTTACTATTTACAAATAATATTTTTTTATGCATAGTAACGTCTGCAAAGTATCCTAGAATTTTCTTATATATAAGCCTTCAGAATTCATTATTCATTATCCCATAATATCAGAAACGAAATTCTTTCTCTCTTCCTCTATCTAAAA
>NW_010371997.1:0-223 GCF_000414095.1 Morus notabilis | reverse complement strand
TTAGTTCTTTCTGCATCAGCTGAAAAGATTGACCAACCTGTTAAGTCCTGCAAGCTCCGGGTTTTATGTGAATTGACGGGATTAATCTTCAGATACCAAAATTTTGTTATTATTGCCGCTAAGAAACTCACTCTCTGAACTAACAAAGTAATATTATATATCATCAACAACAACAAAAAAAAGTATCATTATATATGTTGGGACGACTCATACATAACACCTA
>NW_010371996.1:0-223 GCF_000414095.1 Morus notabilis | reverse complement strand
GTTGGTTCAAGAAGAAGGTTGCGAATAGACTAATTAAAAAAAAAAAAAACTAAAACTAAAACTAAAACTAAAACAAAACAAAACGACAACCAAATTAACATGATAACCATGAACGATGTTTTTCACAACTCAAATGTGAATGGTTTTCTATTTCCTCTAGATCAGCTCGTTCTTTGATATACTCTGTTTCATCGGTTTTTATTTTTTATTTTTATTTTTTGGA
>NW_010371995.1:0-223 GCF_000414095.1 Morus notabilis | reverse complement strand
ACGTGAAATCAATATAAATAGTTCAGAGTAATAAATTTAGAAGAATTGAATATGAGCTTTAGAGTTTTTTTTCTTTTAGGTTTTCATTATGACGTTACGATTTGGTGTGAAAGTGTACAGAAAAAAATAAAATTTAAATGTTAGATCGATAATGTAATTATAAATTTTTTTTATTTTTTTATATAATATATAAAGATTGAATCGGTGTGAATTGAGTATTTTA
>NW_010371994.1:0-223 GCF_000414095.1 Morus notabilis | reverse complement strand
TTATTTGTTCTTATACTTATCTTGGTTCCTATTTGTTTGAATGCACGTTCTACTTAATGTGTATATGAATCGACTCTTAAACACGTTTAGAAGTTTTTTACACCTCTCAATGAGTTAAGTACTGAAGTGGGTACATTGAGAGAAGAGGAGACCTCATTGGTAAACTCGGCCATAGACAGCCTTAACGCTTTAAAGTGGGTAGAGTGCTCAGCTGAAAGTAGAA
>NW_010371993.1:0-223 GCF_000414095.1 Morus notabilis | reverse complement strand
TATATAACATATTAACAATAAAACAAGTAATAATAAGTTATTAAATAAACAATTAATAATTAAGATAGCAATCATATATTATGTTAATTATAATATATTAATTAATAAATAGTTAATAAATAAAAAATAAAAAGTAATTACTCAATTAATAATTAATATTAAATTATAATTATGAATATGTAATATATTAATCAATAATAATTAATAATTGATAATTAGTAAT
>NW_010371992.1:0-223 GCF_000414095.1 Morus notabilis | reverse complement strand
TTTATTACAGTTAAAAACTCTCATAAAAAATTACATCTAACTTTTTTGCCACAGTTAAACACTCTTATATAAAATTACATTTTAACTCGAATTGAAAACTCGAATCGACGAACTGAACAAAACTTTAATATGTTTAATTAGTACTATTTATTCTTAGCAATAAATTAGTATTGTTTATTTAGGCCTCGTTCGTTTCGCTGATTCGAGTTTAGAATTCGAGTTT
>NW_010371991.1:0-223 GCF_000414095.1 Morus notabilis | reverse complement strand
AAAAATTTAAAATAAAAAATTTAAATGGATAAAATATTGGAGACGTTTGATTCATGGATTAGAATTATGAGATTAGAACTATTTTTTATTTACGTATATTTTTTATGAAAAAAATACTATAATAAATCATAAACTATGATTCAAATCAAGTACGAATCTCCTAACTAAACAACATCGAACCTTTAACTGTATTGATACGTGGACTCGGATTATAACGCTCAAT
>NW_010371990.1:0-223 GCF_000414095.1 Morus notabilis | reverse complement strand
TTCGAATCATAATTCAAGTTTTTATTACAGTATTTTTTCTTAAAAAATTCAAATTCAAATTTTATTATTATAGTGTTTTCTCTCATATAAATTTATTTTTTAACTCAAATTCTTAACTCGAACGAGCGAAACAAATGAGGCCGTAATCTAAACCATATATACCAAAGATGATACGGTGGTGTACTTTCCAAGTAGTTTCTCTAACTCTAGTTAGAGTCTGACT
>NW_010371989.1:0-223 GCF_000414095.1 Morus notabilis | reverse complement strand
CGGTGCCTTCACCCGGTTCCTTGGTGGTGAAGAAAGGTTCGAACAATCGGTCCATGATTGCTTTCGGAATGCCGCTGCCTTCGTCCTCGACGATCAGGTCAACAGTGTGTTCTGAAGCTTCGCTCTTAACCCGCACGGCGCTGCCGGCCGTTGATGCATCCCGGGCGTTGGAAAGCAGATTGATCAATACTTGCGCCAACCGCTGTGGGTCGCCATCGACCCA
>NW_010371988.1:0-223 GCF_000414095.1 Morus notabilis | reverse complement strand
TTTTTTTTTTTTTTGAAAACACAAAGTAAATTCCATCATATATCGATTAAGCAAAGGAAAAGTTTATCTCATTAACCATACATTTTATTGCACAACATCCTCTATATGTTGCATGGTTAAGTACTATTAATTTTCTTGTGTCGTACTTCCAATATATTAATTAATAATTATAATTAAACACGATTTTATTTTTTTATTATACTCAAAATAATATCTTAAAAAA
>NW_010371987.1:0-223 GCF_000414095.1 Morus notabilis | reverse complement strand
TTTTTTCTCACAAAAAATACACGTAAATAAAAAATAGTTCTAATCTTATAATTCTAATCCATGAACCAAACGTCTCTTTATTTTGTCTGGTTAGATGGAAGGAGAATTAAAAAAAATAGATGATAATTATTTATTTAATTATTAAATTATCAATTTTATTATTTTTAATAAAATGTGAAAATATAATTTTTATTTAAATTTAGGTGAATTAGTTAGATCCTTC
>NW_010371986.1:0-223 GCF_000414095.1 Morus notabilis | reverse complement strand
AGATGGCGTAGACGATGCCTACGCTCAGGTTATCGTCGCATTGCTTTGCTACAACGAGGCCATCGAGAATTTGAAGTGGTCTATTTTGGAGCACAACGCAGACATGGAAGGTCATCAAAAGCCACATTTGCTGACTACAGATAAAGACATTGATGACCTATTCGATAGCCTGTGAATCTAATAATCAGATCATTAGACGTTTCAAGCAGTAGATTCAAGAAGG
>NW_010371985.1:0-223 GCF_000414095.1 Morus notabilis | reverse complement strand
GAGCCGTGACCTTCGGTGAACACTTCATCGATGTATTTCTTCACCGTCCAGGGCGCGCCCATCCACCAGCCGGGCATCTGATAAATGATCACGTCGGCCCACAAATACTTCTGCACTTCTTCGGCAATGTCGTAGCCGCCGTCAATAAACGTCTGCTGCACATCAAAGCCGCTGCGATCCAGATAACTCAGTGCGGCGTCATGCAACGTCGCGTTGTAACGAC
>NW_010371984.1:0-223 GCF_000414095.1 Morus notabilis | reverse complement strand
AACTGACCATTTTGTGGATAAAACTGAAAAATATCATCCTAAAGAAACAAAGAGGTTGCAGATGCAGTTACTTTTGAAAATTAAAAATAAACATAAATATAGAAATGAGAAAAATAAAAAATAAAGGTGACTGGACTCTCAAAAACAGACAGGTCCTTGAAGGCTTTTTCAGTTGAAGCCCACAAGGAAGCTGAGTATTCATGTTTGTCACCACGAAATATGA
>NW_010371983.1:0-223 GCF_000414095.1 Morus notabilis | reverse complement strand
TAGAATTAACTACTAAATTTAAACCAACCTTTTATGACCAAATAATCTTTAGCTTCTTCTGTATATGATAAAGTAAAATGTAGACTCAAATCACTTGTCTAATTTTTAGTGTCTAACTAATTGTGTTACAACATTTTATTTGAATGAACAGGTCAAATAAGAGATATTAAGAATTTATATAACATTTCAAGTAGGTTGGCACCTTAAAAAATCTCTTACCAAA
>NW_010371982.1:0-223 GCF_000414095.1 Morus notabilis | reverse complement strand
TCCGGAGCCAAGCCTCTCAGCCGAGCCGCGCAACCCATCAGAGAGAGAGGGCCGAGCCGATTGAGCCGAGTAGCTGAGCCGGCCACGTCACATCAGTCCGCGTGGGTCCCAGCTTTTCCACGCTCCCCAACTCTCCTTCGCGCGCGTCCTCAGCACGCGGCTCATCAGAGCGTGCGTTCCTTCCACGCGTCCGTCAGCGCGAGTCCAAGGCCTTCCTCACGTG
>NW_010371981.1:0-223 GCF_000414095.1 Morus notabilis | reverse complement strand
ACCTGTTGAACAGAAGCATCAAGATCTCGAATCTTTTTTTTTTTTTTTTTTCTATTCAATAATACGAGCAAGAACAGTCTTATTTAGGAGGTCCAAATTTTGTTCATGCTCAACTCGAATTTAAGAAGAAACCAAAGAGATTCAGAGAACCGCTATCAAGTCTCTTATCAAACTTTTTTTCATAAGCAGTATCCGGCCTACACAAAAACTAAACAAGAAAACT
>NW_010371980.1:0-223 GCF_000414095.1 Morus notabilis | reverse complement strand
TTAATTTCATTGTTTCAATTTAGTGTTATTTTTTGGCTGATGTCGGTTTTCAGTCATTGTGTTTCCCGGGTAGGTGTTGCTTTAAAGTTTCGTGTTATTCACTCAGTAAGCGTCGTTTCTTTTTTTACCTTTTATTGTTGTTTTTCAGTTGATGTCACTGTTCAACTGTCACACCTAATAAAACTAATTATCAGAGCTTTATCAAAAAATAAAAGGCTAATAA
>NW_010371979.1:0-223 GCF_000414095.1 Morus notabilis | reverse complement strand
TAATTACCTTCTAATTCATGTTGCGTTTAATGTTTTTCAATTACATTCGCTCCCTACAATATTTTTTTATTGGTTATTGAGTTTTGAGAGTCGTGAAAGGTATTTTTCTCTTTTGCCTTTAATTTGCATTTACATATATATATATATATAAATCGGTGAACTCACCTTTGAATGATTAATACTCTTTTGATTAATATAATTCTTCTACTAAAAATATTAATCA
>NW_010371978.1:0-223 GCF_000414095.1 Morus notabilis | reverse complement strand
ATATCCTATTACATCTCATGCTTCTAGGACACTATTCCCAACAGATACAACTTTAAGGAGATCTACTAGAGTAAGGAAATCGGCAATACCTAGTGATTATGTCATGTATCTACAGGAGTATGACTACAACATTAGAGCCAAAAATGATCCTAAAACGTTTTCACAAGCCATGGATTGCAAAGAATCAAATTTATGGTATGATGCCATGAAAGATGAGATGAAT
>NW_010371977.1:0-223 GCF_000414095.1 Morus notabilis | reverse complement strand
TAATTTTTGAAATTTAAATTTTTTGTGAGAGAAAAATACTATAAAAAATAAAAAACCGTGATTCACAAAGAAGGAAGAACCCTTGAAACAAACATCTCATAAGTTAATCAGTGATAGATTAAATCAATCCGTGATTGACCATTCCTATTTTGAAAAAACTTCTAACTATTTATTAAAAAAAAAAAACTCCTAAACTAATGCATAGTTATAATGTTATTAAATT
>NW_010371976.1:0-223 GCF_000414095.1 Morus notabilis | reverse complement strand
CCTGGGAGCACTTTCGGTGGTTACAATTTACGTTACTATATAGTTATTTCCTTTTGCTTTGATTAAAAATAAAAAATAAAAAACAAAAAACAAAAATTTAAAAAATTAAAAATTAAAAAAATCGCTTTGGGTGAATGCATCGGTATAGAGACGAGCTAGGGAGATGCGCTCAATGTCCAGACCTAGAAACCCCTAGTGAAATTCTATCCGACTCATCTTCTAC
>NW_010371975.1:0-223 GCF_000414095.1 Morus notabilis | reverse complement strand
CATAATGAGATTAGGATTAAGATAAGACACAATATGAATTTATGACAATTTTCATTAAGTATAGAAATTCTAATTGAGTCACCGACAGTCATATATATAGTAAAATCTCGATAAATGAATGTTCGATAAATTTATAACTCGCTTAAATAATAAAAATTTTCAGTTCTGACTCGGGCTAATGTACTCAATTAATAATTTCGCTAAATGCATAAGATATTGATTT
>NW_010371974.1:0-223 GCF_000414095.1 Morus notabilis | reverse complement strand
CCGGAGGGAAGAGAGAGAAAGAGAGAGCAGAGGTCGGTGCGAAGAACTGTTTTAGGGTTTTTTGAGTGAAAAGAGCAGTTTTGAAATTTATGTGTAGATAAATCTGAATGTATCTTAATTTGGCTTATTTATTAATTTATATAAACTATTAGCCTATTCATTTTTATTGATCTCAAATTTTGGCCTATTTCCCTCATTCTCCAAAAAAAAAAAAAAAAAAAAA
>NW_010371973.1:0-223 GCF_000414095.1 Morus notabilis | reverse complement strand
TTATAGTGTGGCTGAAATTCTCTTAGTGTGGGAAGGAAAAACTTTTCTCCAAAAATTCCATATTGTGCATGCGTTGGTGTTTGTGAAAATTTGAGTGTTTATTCTAACTCGTTTTATCTCAGGTGTGCCTACACACACGTCTTCGTAGATTCTAAAAATTGACATGGAAGACATTGATCTTCTAAACACAAAGCTTTGGAGCAACTATTGTTCGTGGTCAAAG
>NW_010371972.1:0-223 GCF_000414095.1 Morus notabilis | reverse complement strand
GGCCGTGCCAGGGCCGGGCCTGAGGAGAAACCCTCAGGCCCAGCACTGGTCCTTGGCCTTAGTCCATGAGGGCCAGGGCCGGGCCTGGGCCCAGGCCCTCACAGGCCGGCCCTGGCCCGTTTAATTTTTTTTTCAATATTTAATTAATATATATATATATATATCATATGTCCTCAAAAAATGTGATTTTATTAAATTGAGATAATACAAATAAGTACACATA
>NW_010371971.1:0-223 GCF_000414095.1 Morus notabilis | reverse complement strand
TTTTGAAATCTTGGCAAAATTATTCCAATTAATAGCGGTGTAAAAAAAAATTAAACAGGTTGCTCCATGTGCCCTCACGTGAGCCTTTTATGAGATACAAATATGGTAATTTATGTGGTTTTTAGTACGAGGATTTGTGTTATATTTCGTGACTTATTATAATATTTTTTTTATAAAAAAATACACATAAATTAAAAATAATTCTGAATTATAATTTTGAATC
>NW_010371970.1:0-223 GCF_000414095.1 Morus notabilis | reverse complement strand
TTTCAGTCGGGCTTCACGCCCGGCACTGTAGGTTTTGGTGTTGATGCACTGGGGCTGCTGGGTGTCAAACTGGATTCCGGGCGTGGCCGCAGCGGTACGGGCCTATTGCCGGTGCACAGCGATGGTCGTGCAGCGGACGAGTTTGCCAGTGCTGGCGCTGCGGCCAAAGTCAGGCTGGCGAAAACCACCCTCAAATACGGCACTTTGTTGCCCAAGACACCGG
>NW_010371969.1:0-223 GCF_000414095.1 Morus notabilis | reverse complement strand
AAAATACAATTTAATAATAGACTGCTCAAGCAACACACACGACAACACACGAGCACGTCCTCAAAATTAATAAACATTAAAAGGATATATAAATAAACAAATTTTACAAGAAAAAACTTTTGTATATGAAATTGATTTTATTTACCTAATATCAATATGATTGGGATTCCATCATAATTCAAGTAATATTGGTGCAAGTTATATATTATTTTGAGTATTGTTA
>NW_010371968.1:0-223 GCF_000414095.1 Morus notabilis | reverse complement strand
TGGTTGATCCTGGCCTGATCGAGTTTTTTTTCGTCGTGCATATCGCGTCGTGTGTTTTTCTGGCGCTGCTTGTGTTGCTGCATATCGGTGCGGTGATCATTCACGAAGCACAAGGTCATCGTGTGCTCAAGCGCATGTCGTGGAGCTCGCGCGCTCGTCATTTAGACGATTCGAGCGAGCTGTGATGTTTTCGCTCAAGCCTGTTGCACGGTATGCCGTGCCT
>NW_010371967.1:0-223 GCF_000414095.1 Morus notabilis | reverse complement strand
AATCTAATAAATAATGAAATTGAACTTTCTCCCTTAAATTAATAAAAATGCATAAAAAAAAGTTTAAAGAATTTATGTTATAAAAAATAAATTTTCATAATTCAGGGGGAAATATGTGAAAGAAATTTCCTAAATTCAAGGGCGCGTAAACGTCTATATATATAGCCGTATATCCGAATTCTCTTTTACTTCTTTTTTTCTTTTCTATATCAACTGATACTAT
>NW_010371966.1:0-223 GCF_000414095.1 Morus notabilis | reverse complement strand
TCTTGTGTTGTTACCTTGTAATTGTCAAGAATTAGACGAACTAATCTTTTACAAATGCGATATAATAAAATTGCAGAAAGTAAATATAATAAGCACATACAAGATTTATATGGTTCATTCTCAATGTGAGAGCTATTCCACTTTTAGCCGGCGATACATAATTTTATTATAATGCATATCTCTCAACTTGTTGTGTTTTTCCCTAATTCCTCTCTTAACACTA
>NW_010371965.1:0-223 GCF_000414095.1 Morus notabilis | reverse complement strand
ATTTGTTTCTATTTTATTATTATTTTTCTTTATAATTTCTCCGTAAATACGAGATAATTAGATAAATGACTACTGATCTAATCCAGTTCTTTCAAGCTCATATGTATAGTTAGGGCTTTGATTAATGACATTTGAGTTTTTTCATCAGTGAAATTGATTACTTGTGTTCAATATATTGCAATTCCCTTATTTAATGTTCCTGGCTATTCCTAAGATTTAGGTG
>NW_010371964.1:0-223 GCF_000414095.1 Morus notabilis | reverse complement strand
TATTATTATTATTATTATTATTATTATTATTATGACATTTTTTTTGATATATTAACATATTAGTGGATCAGATTTTATATCCGTTAAATTTATATAAAATTACATAAAAATAAAAAAGTATATAAATTTAACAGTTAAAAAAATTTGACTTATTAATAATATATCACGCGTACTAAAAAAATCTCTCTTATTATTATTATTATTATTATTATTATTTTGTTGT
>NW_010371963.1:0-223 GCF_000414095.1 Morus notabilis | reverse complement strand
GAAAGCCCAACACGTGAATATTTAAGCTCGAGATATATTAAAGACTTAACACATGATGATAATTTTAAATGGAGATAAAGAGTGCAATTATGGAGGTTTGAACTCAGAACCTTCCGCTCTGATACTATGTTAATTTACCAATCCATCCCAAAAACTTAAGCTGTTAGGAGGTGAGTCAACAATAGTTTTATACTTTAACACATTCACACCAGTA
This sequence comes from Morus notabilis, assembly GCF_000414095.1. Classification (NCBI taxonomy): domain Eukaryota; kingdom Viridiplantae; phylum Streptophyta; class Magnoliopsida; order Rosales; family Moraceae; genus Morus; species Morus notabilis. Next base: position 9 of record NW_010371963.1, on the reverse strand, counting down.
CTTCTTTTG
>NW_010371962.1:0-223 GCF_000414095.1 Morus notabilis | reverse complement strand
TTTTTAATTTTATTAATAAAATAATAAATAATATAGTAATTATTTATTTGTTTAATGATTAATTTCCAAAAATTAATTACATAACATATTAACAATAAAATAAGTAATAATAGGTAATTAAATAAATAATAATTAATTAATATATCAATCATATATTATGTTAATTATAATCTTTTAATTAGTAAATAGTTGGTAAATAAAAAATAAATAGTAATTACTCAAT
>NW_010371961.1:0-223 GCF_000414095.1 Morus notabilis | reverse complement strand
ATCGGGTGTGAAAATGCTGGCCGCCCGATTGATCGCGCTCAATGGCGAGTTGCTCGATCTGTTTTCGTTGGCGAGAGCGATGAACAAGCACGGGATTACATTTATGATCCGAAGTCGAGTTATTCAGCGTATTACGACTACATCATTGACGACATGGATAGTTTCAATATGCGCAAGATCCTTGCGCCGACGCCTGAAATGTCCAATGATGAGATTACCGTTG
>NW_010371960.1:0-223 GCF_000414095.1 Morus notabilis | reverse complement strand
GAAAGGGAAACCAAATCGTGTTTTCATTTCGAGTGAGAAAGTGAAAAAAAAAAAAAAGTTAAAAGTAAACATTTCCACTAAAAAGTCAAAGCAGCGAAACAAAGAGAGAAAGTCTAGAAGCTTCATGGAGAGAGAAGAGGCTTTTCATTTCCAGTAAGAAAGCAAAAGAAAAAGAAAAAGTGAAACAAATTTACTGTTTGTTTCCGTTTTTATTTCTATTTTT
>NW_010371959.1:0-223 GCF_000414095.1 Morus notabilis | reverse complement strand
CAAAATGACCCCGGCTAAGGAAGTGTGGCGCCCAGGAGCTGGGATGAGTCAAAAATTCACTTTTTATTTATCTTTTATGTTCTAAAATTAATACACGATTTTTAAGAATTAGTGCAGCAAGCGGCACCTTTTTTTTGATGAATATTCATTTCTTTTGGCGTTTCCCTAATTTTCGTCTTTGAAAAATAAAATAAAATAAAAATGACGTCAAAAAGTTCTGAAA
>NW_010371958.1:0-223 GCF_000414095.1 Morus notabilis | reverse complement strand
CGACCCTTCTATATACCTAACTTCTATGGACTTCCAATAGAAACCTATCTTTTTGTTGGTTCAACTACGGGCTTGCGAGTCAGTTGAAGATTTTGGCTTACCAAATTTGACACTAACAATCTCAGTTTGACATAAAAATTAGTAATAGAAAAAAAAAATAGTAGACAAAAATAGGAAAAGAAAAAAAAAACAAATGAGAAAAAGTTGACAAAACCAAAAAAAA
>NW_010371957.1:0-223 GCF_000414095.1 Morus notabilis | reverse complement strand
AAAAGCTCTCAGAAAATGTCACATCTCAGCTCGAATTAAAAACTCGAATTCACGAAGTGAACGAGGTTCATGTTCCATATGTCAAAAATCCTATGTTGTTTTAATAGGAAACAACAGATAGACTCCCTTTCTTAGTGGAAAACTAATTTATTAATTATAATTAGTCATTTGTTTATCCCACATATTAGTTAGGAAATGACACCGAACTTTCAAAAAAAAAAAA
>NW_010371956.1:0-223 GCF_000414095.1 Morus notabilis | reverse complement strand
GAGCTAGAGGAATAAGTTCTTCGGCGGGGGAAGTTTTTCCTAAACGAGAAAGAACAAAAAAGTTTTTTTCCAGAGAAAAGAAAAAAAAAGGAAGAACGGGAGAACAAAAGAAAAATAAAAGAAAATTTCTTGAGTGCCATCATAATGCTTTTGAGAAAAGTGAGTGATAACTATAGGTGGCTTCCTTATTTATCCATCTCATGTGTTGAGAAACCCATTAGAA
>NW_010371955.1:0-223 GCF_000414095.1 Morus notabilis | reverse complement strand
AAAAAAAAAAAGGACGAGTCTTAGAAGATAAATTGTAGTAGTCTAAAACGAAAAGAAATGCCCCTTCTTTAATAACACTAATTGAAAATTTTTAAAACATTACTGGTTTTGATTATTTCCTTTTTGCCCTTTCTATATTATTTGTTCTTATAATGACCAGTTGTCCTGATAATGCACTCGATAATTACGAGTAATTACTGGCATGGTAGTAAAATTAGAAAAT
>NW_010371954.1:0-223 GCF_000414095.1 Morus notabilis | reverse complement strand
CCAATGCTTTTTAATTTTGGGCTTGTTTAGTTTAACAACTCAAATAGCGAAGATTTAAACCTTTTTAGTTAAAATTGTAAATTTTAAACTGTGACAATTCAAACTGTGATCTGAATTGTTGTTTGAATAGGTAAATAAATTATAATTTGAATTGAGAATAAAATCAAAACTGTATTTAGATAAAGTCTTGAAAACTGTCATTAGAGTTTTATAACAAATCTTA
>NW_010371953.1:0-223 GCF_000414095.1 Morus notabilis | reverse complement strand
CCATTCAACTTAGCCACAGAAGAAAGCTAACAATTGATTATCTTCACTTTCAACAAAATTGTAAACTACAACCTCTGTAGTCCAGTATAAAAACAAACTTAGCTCCAACAACACGAGGGACTTCACCTAAAAATCAAGCATATTAATATACTTATTGGAAATTGTGAGTTTTGAGAATATAATATGATAATTGAAATTCATACGAGGTAATAAAAAAAAAAAA
>NW_010371952.1:0-223 GCF_000414095.1 Morus notabilis | reverse complement strand
CTCAATTTCCGGCAAGTCTGTTTGCTGTCCAAGAAGCCCATAGTCCAACTCAGCTTGTTTGGAGACAGTGGTCTCAGGAAGCACCAGGTCTTCTAGCGTTCCCCCCAAAGCCGACATTAGCCAACTGATCGCTGCAAGCAATTCCTCCCTGGTTGTTTCGCGCGGCGGAATCGGTAGCTGGTTGCACAGGTTATCTACCGTTTGCTGAATGTCTTCGCGAGAT
>NW_010371951.1:0-223 GCF_000414095.1 Morus notabilis | reverse complement strand
TACCGGGGCTGTCCCGGGGCTTTACCGGGGCTGCCCCGGGGCTGTCCCGGGGCTGACCCGAGGCTGTCCCGGGGCTATCCCGGCGCTACCCTGGGCTTATCTCGGGGCTGTACCGGGGCTATCCCTACGCTGTATCGGGGTTGTACTGGGGCTGTACCGGGGCTGTCCCAGGGCTGACCCGGGGCTGTCCCGGCGCTGCCCCGGGGTTATCTCGGGGCTGTAC
>NW_010371950.1:0-223 GCF_000414095.1 Morus notabilis | reverse complement strand
ACTTGTGAACTATTTTGGCTAAAGATAATCCTTGAAGATTTGAAGCTCAAGTGGGAAGCACATATGAGACTCTATTGCGACAACACGTCAGCCATCAACATTGCACATAATCCTATATAACATGACCGGACTAAACATGTCGAAGTAGATAGACACTTTATGAAAGAAAAATTAGATAGTGGACTCATTTGCACACCATACGTCAACACATATTGACAACAAA
>NW_010371949.1:0-223 GCF_000414095.1 Morus notabilis | reverse complement strand
AGCATTTATAAAACTCTTATCTAAATAAATTGGTTATTTATAAATCATTTATATGTACATCTATTGCTTTTTTTGTGGTTTTCAACTTAGTATTTTTTAGTGCAATTTGATGAGAGGCTAATCAACCTTGTAAGCTCTTATTCAGCGCGCGCTAGTGACCCCCGCGCGCCCATGCCAATCCTGCGCACGCGCCAGCGCCCCCACGCGCGCGTGGCCGTGCCCC
>NW_010371948.1:0-223 GCF_000414095.1 Morus notabilis | reverse complement strand
TTCTCGGCGCTGCAAGCTGAACAAAACTTCGCCTGGCGGCACAGGGTAGGCAGGATTCACTATTTCTTCCGGCAATTGCAATTGCCCGCTCAAACGCCGTATCAAAATGGCATCGGTGTGCAGAAGCGTTTGGCCTTGAGCGTTTTTATCATCGAGCACGGCATACCCGGTAATACTATGAATATCCTCAAGTACGGTATTGCTTTCCCATCTGACCATGCTC
>NW_010371947.1:0-223 GCF_000414095.1 Morus notabilis | reverse complement strand
AAATCGTTCCAGTGATCCGCTGGTCACGTTGTTGCAACGGGATTTCAGTGGGCTGCCGGACGTTGTCGCCAACGAGGTACTCGGCATGGCCAGTGACGCGCAACGGACGCGCATGAGTACGGCCGAGCGTATCCCATTGGAGATCGCCGAGCATGTTCGTGAGTATCAGCAACAGTTGCGGGTTAACCGGGCCAATGAAGGCTTTTACCGCCGCGACGCCAAT
>NW_010371946.1:0-223 GCF_000414095.1 Morus notabilis | reverse complement strand
CCAAGGTTCTTGCTTCGCTAAGCAACGGGTCGCGGTTTCCATCAATTCTAGAAGATCTTGGATCGTATCCCCATATTTGGCTACGGGTTTCATCACATCGTTGGCAGGGTTCGTATCAGGGGTGGCCCCGGTACGGCCCCGGGGCGGCCCCGGTTCGACCCCGGGGTGGCCCCGGAGCGGCCCTAGGGTGGCCTCAGGGCGGCCCCAGGGCGACCCCGGTACG
>NW_010371945.1:0-223 GCF_000414095.1 Morus notabilis | reverse complement strand
TAAAATCCACTTTGTAGATCGTCTATATAAACCTTGAAACATATTTAAATTATCAAATTCAATATTTTAATTCATAGATCTGAGGATTAAAGTGTGACGACCCTCCTATGAGGCCGTCACCGTAAGTTAAATTTTAACTCGTGCTTATTGGGGTTTTTTAAAATTTACGGAACATTTTTTTTTATATATATATATAAGAAGAAATACTTTCATAGTTCATAAC
>NW_010371944.1:0-223 GCF_000414095.1 Morus notabilis | reverse complement strand
ATAATTGTATTATGTTTCTTTTGCTAGTGATGGTAAGGCAAATGATTCCATGCTATTTTAGAAGTATATTCCTGTTTTTCTTTAAATCCCGTCTTAGGTTTTTTGGATTTTCTTTTCTATTCTGCTTCTAGTTTTATACTTGGGATTGATATTATAGTAAGAACTTTTAGCCTCTAAGATTTTGGAAAGACACAAATGCTAGTGTGGTGGTGGCTGTCACTAA
>NW_010371943.1:0-223 GCF_000414095.1 Morus notabilis | reverse complement strand
CACAGAGCACCAAAATCCTCATCATCGGCATATTGGTCGCGCAAGCTTTCGAGGCTGGTTACTTCAGTCGCTAAAATGGTGAGCAGATGCGGTTTGCGACTGAGGGCGTCCGCCACTTTGTTTGACTTTCCAGACTTGTGCTGGATCACAAAGTTGAACCGTTGTAGGTAGAGGGCCCACCTAATGTGCATTCGGTTGGTTGTCTTCTGAGAGTGGATGTACC
>NW_010371942.1:0-223 GCF_000414095.1 Morus notabilis | reverse complement strand
CGCGAAGGGGCCGGTAAACTCACCGCATCTTTATCGTCAGAAATGCCGCCTTCCCGAATGAATTCAGTCTTGCGGGGCCTGCGTCAGCCTAAGGCTTTGGAAAGCCGAACTTAGAACGCTGGAACCACTGCGCCTTTGTACTTCTCGATGATGAATGCTTTCACTTCCGGGCTGTTCAGGGCTGCGACGAGCTTCTTGATTGCGTCGGCGTCCTTGTTGGCCT
>NW_010371941.1:0-223 GCF_000414095.1 Morus notabilis | reverse complement strand
AAAAAAAAAAAAAAAATCCTTCTACATTATTATTTTTAAATGAATAAAATGTCTGTTTAGTTCGTTAATTCGAGTTTTTAATTTAAGTTAAGATGTAACTTTATGTGAGAAATTTTTACTGTAGTAAAAATGTTAGACACACGTGACTGTTTCTGAAAGCTTTTTATTGTAGTAAAACTCGAATCGGTAAAATGAACAGGACTAAAGTGTTTTTTTTTTTTTT
>NW_010371940.1:0-223 GCF_000414095.1 Morus notabilis | reverse complement strand
ATATATACACTGTTGACGGTGATTTCTCGTTAATAAAAATAGGCCGGGTTATTTTTGAGTTTTTCGTTAGATTACCGGCCTTAGTGTTGAATGTGTGTGAAAATTTATTGGAGGGGTGTATTATGCGTTAATGAAAGATATGCACAAATAAAGAACACAAGAGATTTTATAGTAGTTCACTCTATAAAATTAGAGCTACATCCACTGTGGTTGTATATTTCTT
>NW_010371939.1:0-223 GCF_000414095.1 Morus notabilis | reverse complement strand
TATTATTAAAAATACCATAACTTTTTCGTTTTAATTCTAATTGAGATGATTTTCTTTTCTATGCGTTCACAACAAAGAGATGAATAAAACAACATCTATATATCCTATTAAAATTTTTTATCACCATTGAGTTTTTATTAAAATTCTATCTAAATATAAATTTAAGTTTTGACCAACACAAACTCAAATAGATTCTCAATTTAAATTATAACTCAAATGTGCA
>NW_010371938.1:0-223 GCF_000414095.1 Morus notabilis | reverse complement strand
ATTTCTTGGAAATTCATTAATTTCCTGGAAAACCAAGAAGCAAACTACAGTATCGCAATCTAGTGCAGAATCTAAATATTGATCCATGGCTACAACTTGTTGTGAGATTACCTGGTTAAAGTACATCCTACAAGACTTGGGCATCCAACACTCACATCGTACCAATCTATATTCTGACAATCAAGCGGCACTGCATATTGCTTCAAACCCAGTTTTTCACGAG
>NW_010371937.1:0-223 GCF_000414095.1 Morus notabilis | reverse complement strand
GTCGGTGAAAAGCTGCTTTTTCTTGGTGGTGAACCAGTTGGATGGAACGACGTCGTAAGTGGTGGAGTACTCTTTGGTGGCTGGACCAGGCACGACGACGCTATGCAAGAGGAAAGAGTCGTCAAAGTGAGGGAAGGAGTCGGGCAGAGTTGAACCAGGTGGAAGGTGATAGACGATCTCGACGGTGATCTTCTCAAGCGGTGCTATTATGCCCGACTGCGGT
>NW_010371936.1:0-223 GCF_000414095.1 Morus notabilis | reverse complement strand
CAATATGAGCTGTAAAGAGATTGAGTTGTATTTTCAAATGGGTTCTTAAGAGGTTTTTCTTTTTAAGTATAATTTGAGTATAATTTTTAAGTTAAATTTAAATTATAATTTAAATTAAAATTATAATTTGAATACAATTAAATAAAGTTGAATAAAATTAAAATTTAAAAAAATGTGAATTTAAATAAAATTATAACTTAAATTTAAATTTTTTCTGAATTTT
>NW_010371935.1:0-223 GCF_000414095.1 Morus notabilis | reverse complement strand
GCCCGCTCCCGAGCATCAACCGGCAATTGTCCAGCGAACTTGCGCTGCCAGGTTTCGTGCAGTTTTTCCTGCCAGTTGAAACCGCACTCACGAAGCGCCTGTTCTATATCCTGGCGCTGCAAGCCACGTTGATTAAGCTCTTCACGAATCCGCAAAGGGCCATACCCGGAACGGGCACGGTACGAGACAAAACTTTCCAGATAACGTACTTCGCACAGCAGCC
>NW_010371934.1:0-223 GCF_000414095.1 Morus notabilis | reverse complement strand
TCTAGCAAGTACAAGCGTCACAGCACGCATTAAACCATTTGCTGCTTCTTTCTTTATATAAGAGTCTTTTGTAACAGTTTTTTACCCACTACTTCACTTTCTGCACTCATTTTTCATCACGTTTTGTACCTACTTTTTTGTCACGTTCTGCACCCATTTTGTCACGTTCTGCCCCTTTTTACCATCACTTCACGTTTTAAAACGTGGTTCTTTCTCTCCCTTT
>NW_010371933.1:0-223 GCF_000414095.1 Morus notabilis | reverse complement strand
TCCTCTAGATACTTCTTGCAGTTTCTCTTCCAGTGCCCTTCACCATTACGGTGGAAACACTTTCCTTTGGGCTTCTATTTGGAGCTCTTCCTTTTAGCCTTCTTGTTCTTCCCTTTCTTCCCTTTTTCTTGGTTCTGGTTCTTCCTTTTATTTTTACTAGATCCTCATGCAACAACAACATTTGCTTCTCCTCCCTTACTTTTGTTAGTGGATTCAAAGTTTT
>NW_010371932.1:0-223 GCF_000414095.1 Morus notabilis | reverse complement strand
TAATCCAATGGTTAGGATTTGATGAAAATTAAAACTACCACTAACTCATGTAAGACAAAAAGATTACTTCTCCTATGCCTTGTCAAATCTATGTGATGTAGAATCTTTCTAAAAATGGAAAAAGTGGAAGAACCCTTAGTTAATAAACTTCAGACAAAAAGAGAAATTACCCAATTTAAAGTGTCATGATTACACCTAGAAATTTGCAAAATTTTCTCTCTTC
>NW_010371931.1:0-223 GCF_000414095.1 Morus notabilis | reverse complement strand
CATCCATATTCTTTTATTACATCATTACTTTTTATAACAATAAATGTTTAATTTTTTTATCTAAACAGATTCAAAAAATCATCTTAAATATAAAAATATATTTACAAACACTAATAAAAAAGTTCAAATTTATACTTATCTTCTTCTATTATTAAAAACACAAACACAGACTACTTAAAACGGGCGCCCTTAGTCCAGAACGAGTTTGTCTCTCGCAACAAGA
>NW_010371930.1:0-223 GCF_000414095.1 Morus notabilis | reverse complement strand
TAAGCGTTATTTTGATCTATTTTTGGGCTTGGAATTCAGCTTTAATTCTTTTAATTTCTCGAATGAAGTTTAATTTGCCTCTCTAACTTCAACTAACAGAATTTCTTGATGACACTTCGCGGATTCGAGTTTTTAATTCGAGTTAAGATGTGACATTTTTTAAGAGTTTTTTATTGTAACAGAAAAAGTTAGATGTGACATTTTCTGAGAACTTTTTACTGTA
>NW_010371929.1:0-223 GCF_000414095.1 Morus notabilis | reverse complement strand
ATATATATAATATATTATAAAGTAATTATATCTTATAATATAATACATACTAATATTAAAATATAATATAATATTATAATACAATAATATGATATAATATAACATAATTGTAATATTTTAACATATAATATCATAATTATACAAATAATTCTAATATAATTATTTAATTGCATGATATTATATTATAATTATATTATATAGTATTAATATAATTATGTTCATT
>NW_010371928.1:0-223 GCF_000414095.1 Morus notabilis | reverse complement strand
AAAAAAAAAAAAAAAAAGACGTACGTATGAGATAGCTACATATATTTGAATTTTTTGACAGAAAATTTAATGCATATGACGTATGAAATAGCTACATATTTTTGGTTTTCGGGCTCTACAACAGCTCTATAAAGAGAGAAAAAGGAGGTCCCACTGTTGGGGCCCACTTGCTATATATGTTCAGTATATTAGAAAAATATTAAATGACAGTCGCAATGTTAAC
>NW_010371927.1:0-223 GCF_000414095.1 Morus notabilis | reverse complement strand
CCCCCAAAAAAAACCCCCCAAAAAAACACCCACAAAAAACCCCCCAAAACAAACAAAAAAAAAACCCTTGAAAAAAACCACCCCAAAAAAACCCCCAAAAAAACCCACAAAAAAAACCCCCAAAAAAAAAACTCCGTAAAACAAACCCAAAAAAAACCAAAAAAAGACCCCCTAAAAAAACCCTCCAAAAAAATATCCCTAAAAAAACTCCCAAAAAAAAAAA
>NW_010371926.1:0-223 GCF_000414095.1 Morus notabilis | reverse complement strand
TTTAAATTACACTACAATATAGATTCAAAAGTTCTTATGAAAATGAATAAACGACCTCCAATTTGGGTTGTGCCCACACTTAATACATATTAGGAATCTGTTTCTTATTCTGGTTCCCATTATTACGTATTATTAATCTATTGTTCAGTATTATTAATCATCTTTTTACAAGACTGATCGTTTCTCTCATTTACCATTATTTTATATTTGTTCACGTTTTGTT
>NW_010371925.1:0-223 GCF_000414095.1 Morus notabilis | reverse complement strand
TTTTTTTTTTACACCCTCTCTCTTTTAGATTCCTTTCTTTTCTTCTATGGAAATTGCCGGCTTTTTAAGAACATTTTAATACAATGTGAAATTTATATATCAATGCTAAAACTTAACGCTTTGAATGAATAAATTATTCTCCAGTACAATACTTTAGTTAATCTCAAATTTAGGATGTGCTATACTTAATACAAAATTAAGCACCAATCCAATTGTTTTTTTT
>NW_010371924.1:0-223 GCF_000414095.1 Morus notabilis | reverse complement strand
CAATTACACGCAAGAATAAAGAATGCATAAAGTAACTTCCATGATTGGAGTATTTGAATTTGTATTAATTTTTGTGTGATTGTCATTTTTTGGGTACCTACTGTACATTCTTTCATTGGATTTGGCACAAAAGAGCAAATGTTTGTTTATTGATTAGTGGTGTATAATAATTTGTTTAATAGTACTAATCAACTGTATATGTGTCTTAGTTCATATTTAAATA
>NW_010371923.1:0-223 GCF_000414095.1 Morus notabilis | reverse complement strand
GAAATAGTACTACCATCACCATGTCAGCCAACAAATTAAAAAGTAAAGACAACCGCACAACTTTCCGTTAAGTTTAACTAGCAAACGTCAAAAGCATAAAAACATTAATAATGTAACTTGACACAAAATAATATTGTCTTTAATATTAATACTAAACTAGTCATGAAAATAGGATAATCAGATAGAGGTGGCTGACTTTTGGTGGGTGTACTCAGCAACAATC
>NW_010371922.1:0-223 GCF_000414095.1 Morus notabilis | reverse complement strand
CCATGCCCAACCTACAGAAATAAAAATATATACTATTGTGTGGGAAAATATGCGCTGACACGTCGGACAACGATTGTGCCCCACGTGGCCCTGTGTTAGTCACGTCAAATAGCTGTCGACGCTTGGAACTCCATATGGTGAAAGGGCCAATTGTATGGGGTGACTCATAAGACTGTCGACCCTATATACAGTCGAGGCCTATGTGACTTGTTCGCATAAGAGG
>NW_010371921.1:0-223 GCF_000414095.1 Morus notabilis | reverse complement strand
TTTTGGAACCAATTCCAAACGCACCCACTATTTTAGTCATTTGATCATTAAATGACCTCAAGGTTACTGATGCAAGTCCAGCTACCTTTAGTAAGATTAACTCCTCCAATGGAGGATCAATGCCATTTGGTTATTAATGAGACTATAAAAGATTTCTACGTTTAGAATAATTCTTGGCCTTTTTTTATTTAAAGGAAAATTCTACGGCATGTACCGACAAAAA
>NW_010371920.1:0-223 GCF_000414095.1 Morus notabilis | reverse complement strand
AGATGCCATTGCGAGTAGCTTGTGTAAGTAGGAAAAGACGATGAAAAGAAATCCGATGGATGAGGCGATTTCCGCTCTCAAAATTGCCCCAGTCCAAACTGTGGGAATGTGTTTAAGCGCTGTAGTCGCGCTTTATCTGTTCTCTAGGAAAAAATCATGAAAGGTATGTTCAGTCGCCCGATTGTCGTCTACCTGATCGTTTGGGTGGGTGCTTCCGTTGCGG
>NW_010371919.1:0-223 GCF_000414095.1 Morus notabilis | reverse complement strand
CCGAACCCGCTACCCAAATTCACTCAAACGGGTATTTTTTTTGAATTTTGCCTGAATTTTTCCCGCCCGCCCGATTTGCCCGAACTGCCCGAAGTGCCCAAATTGCCTGAATACCCAGAAACGGCTAGTTTTTTGAATTTTTACCCGAATTCTGCCTGAAAACCCGACCTGCCCGAGTTGCCCGACTGCCTGAATTACCCGAAACGGCTAGTTTTTTGAATTT
>NW_010371918.1:0-223 GCF_000414095.1 Morus notabilis | reverse complement strand
TTATAAAATTTTCATAAGTGGAGTTTGTTTATAAATCTCTCGATCGTTTTATGAGATGTTTGCTTCTTATATTTATTTTTAATTTTAAATTATAATTCATAATTTTTTATATTTTTTTTTTTTTATAAAAAATACATGTAAAATAAAAATAATTTTAAATTATATTCTAAATTCATTAATCAAACGTACACTAAATTTGAATCACATTAATCTTTTTATTAAA
>NW_010371917.1:0-223 GCF_000414095.1 Morus notabilis | reverse complement strand
CGCTGCAGCACGCGAGTCTGCTTCTGGGCGCGCGGGTGTGCGCCTGGGTATGGGTCACGCGCCTGGATGTGGGGAGCGCGTGGGCGCGCCCCTGGATGTGGGCACGGGCGCGCAGGGGGCCAGGGTGCGGGCGTGCGCCCCATTCTGACTTGGTTGTCCTTTGCACGGTGTAGATTGCTTTCTTGCATTCCAAAGCCTCCTCTTTTGTGCCTTAAAATCCTCT
>NW_010371916.1:0-223 GCF_000414095.1 Morus notabilis | reverse complement strand
CGGGTCGGGGCTGGACCGGGTCGGGTAAACCCAACTCGGATCCTAAACCAATCCTGTCCTTCATACCGCAGGGTTATTTCTTGTAACCCTTTCCCTTGTGTGAGTCACGGGCCCATCCATTCCTAAAAGCCTAAAGGCCTTTTTTTGGTGTGGCTGTGTGCTATGGCCCCAATTGGGTCCGTGGATCCACAATGGCCAGAAGGCCTGATTCCCTTTTTTTTTT
>NW_010371915.1:0-223 GCF_000414095.1 Morus notabilis | reverse complement strand
GAGAACGCAAATCCATCGAGACCCGTCCCAAAAACCTATTGGGCCCCATTCGAATATGGACCTCAAAATGGGCTTTTAAAATGGATAACAAGCCATTTTTTCCAATCAAGGTCTTCTCGTTGTCTATAACCTTTTATTACTAGTCTGGCCTTATACTTATCAATTGTTCCATCTGTCTTCATTTCCCGTTTAAAAATCCATTTAGAACCTAGTAGTTTATTTC
>NW_010371914.1:0-223 GCF_000414095.1 Morus notabilis | reverse complement strand
ATATAATATGATAATTGGAATTCATACAAGGTAATAAATAAATAAATAACTCTTATAGAAAACTGTGAGTTCTGCGAATTCTTTCCCATTCTTAACGCTTCTAACTTCCTTGACTTGTGTACCACATCTCCCATATGTCTTGCCCACAAAGGCATCCGTAACATAAAGCAATATAAAAAAACTTCTATTATAGGAAACAGAAAAAAAAAAAAAAAAATATATA
>NW_010371913.1:0-223 GCF_000414095.1 Morus notabilis | reverse complement strand
CTCTTTATTGAATGAAATCAAATCAACTAAGGATAAGATAATAATTGTAGAAAATGAACAAGGGAAGTGATTTTTGTTTTATTTTCTCCCGTTTTTATACCAAATACGACCTCTCCCTTAAAAAAAAAAAAAACTTTTAATTTTAGCAAATAACAATTGTGGATGAATAGATGACGGGTGTCAATTAATAGAAAGAAACGCTTCACAAATTTTTTTTTTTTTT
>NW_010371912.1:0-223 GCF_000414095.1 Morus notabilis | reverse complement strand
GCCTGCACCGGCAATCAGCATCAGCATTAATGGAGTCATGCCCGGTCACTCCCACACAGCGTGAGCGAGGCGAGGCACAAGCAAGTCCTGCGGGTGAGTCGATACGAATGAGTCATGCTCTGGAGTCCTGTTGTTATTGTTTTCCGGCGACGCCGGGCTTTCGGTGTTGCCTTGGCAGTGCATCGGGAGTGGCTGTGCAATCTGCAGAAGCATTGTGGTTGCA
>NW_010371911.1:0-223 GCF_000414095.1 Morus notabilis | reverse complement strand
TTTTTTCTCAACCCTAACCCGCAAAATTCGTGTCATTTTCGAGTCGTGTTGTCGTGTCGTGACCCATATTGCCGGCACTATTTAATAGAGTCGTGCGATAGACATCATTTTATCTTTTACACAATCTTCCTTGACACCATATGTGGCGGTCTTCTTTACCGCAAAAATAAATTTCAACCCTCTCCGTTAATTAAAAGCTGTACATGGGCCCCATTTTAAATTT
>NW_010371910.1:0-222 GCF_000414095.1 Morus notabilis | reverse complement strand
GGCGAGAACGATGCCGACGAGCATCGTTGATGTCGCTCGTCAAGGAGCCGATGTTGCAGACGTCTTCGACGGTGCTGATCATTTATCTTCCTTCAACGGAGATCAACGACAAGGCAGGGAGATCGAGAGTGAGAGAGAGGAGGAGAGAGAAAGTAGACTTAAGAGTAGAGAGAATAAATGAAAAACTGTTTTTTCATCGGGCTTCTGATCAAAGGGCATTTT
>NW_010371909.1:0-223 GCF_000414095.1 Morus notabilis | reverse complement strand
TATATATATATATATATATATATGTATATATGTATGTATGTACCAAAATATTTCAGTACTCTATCTATATTGAGTGACTACTTTCAATACTATATATCAATTTAATAAATAATACATGTAAGTATTTAGGGCACGTATTTGGCTAATATTTCTGCTTTCAAATGATATTAGTACAGACCGTGTCATGTTAATCGACTCTAGATCTGCTGTCTCATTTTTTTAT
>NW_010371908.1:0-223 GCF_000414095.1 Morus notabilis | reverse complement strand
TAATGTCTCTCTCTCCTCAAGAGAGAAGAAAATAAAAACAAATCATTTTTATTTTCATTTTTTGTCTTTATTACGTCAAACGTCGTTTTAAAAATATTTTCATTTTTTCTTTCTAAAAAAATGTGAAAAATAAAAACGGAATCTGGTCATCATTTTCAACGTTCTCCTAAATATATATATATATATCTTTATACATGTATATATATACACACATATCTTTCTA
>NW_010371907.1:0-223 GCF_000414095.1 Morus notabilis | reverse complement strand
AAGGTCTCCCCCTTGCGACGAGCGTAACTAGGAGGCAAAGCCATATAGATCTCTTCAGTAAGGTCACCATGAAGAAATGCATTGGTGACATCAAGTTAGGTAAGAGACCAACCCGAAACAGCAGCTAACGAAAGCAAAACTTTAACAGTAACAATTTTGGCAACAGGGGAAAAGGTGTCAAGGAAGTCAATACCTTCTTGTTGCGTAAACCCTTTGGCCACAA
>NW_010371906.1:0-223 GCF_000414095.1 Morus notabilis | reverse complement strand
TACCCATAGGGATTCGGGAAACCTTCCCACGAACAAAGTCAGACTCGGCTATTGCTCAAGTGGCGGCGTCGAACCGGGATCTTCGACTTTCTGACGAGGAGATCCTCGCACGGCGGGCCAAAGGACTGTGTTATCGGTGTGACGAGAAATTTGGGCCTGGTCACCGATGCAAGAACCGACAGCTTCAGGTCCTATTGGTGGCAGGGGAGGAGTCGGAGACCGA
>NW_010371905.1:0-223 GCF_000414095.1 Morus notabilis | reverse complement strand
GGGGAACCACTATAAACTTCAATCTCTTTATTTTTCGCACTTTACTTTATCGCTCATACACTAGATCATTCTAAGCAAATGGATCAAACATCTACCACTCTGCGATTTGGTCATTAACCCCTAATACAAATTCTACTGTTGGAAATCGACCACAACAGTTTGGACTTAGTCAAATCTTACGTGTTCTCGATAAAATCCAAGAAAAAAAAGTTAAGAAACCGCT
>NW_010371904.1:0-223 GCF_000414095.1 Morus notabilis | reverse complement strand
CAGCCACGAGTACGCATACGATAAACAGCAACACTGTGGCACCTGCCGCGCGCACAGTGAGAAAGACTGAGACAGAGGCATCTTCGAGCCCTAGCTTGACAAAAAATGCTCCGCTACTCCACATCAATAGAAATAGTAGTGAAGCGTGTTTTTCTATGATGTTCATGGCGGAGCTCCAACTCATATAGTCCAGTTGTTTATTGTGTGGCGCTCACCCATGTCT
>NW_010371903.1:0-223 GCF_000414095.1 Morus notabilis | reverse complement strand
TTGTTTTCCATTATAACTCTGAAGTCAATAATTTTTTTATTGCTTTTTTTCATTATTTATTTGGCAATCCAGTTTTTTTATTGCTTTTTTTATTATTTATTTGGCAATCCAGCAGACGAAAAGCACTGCTTCATTTATCACTGTAGAATTATTGCCACTTGTTTTAGTTTTGGCAGTACATTAGAATTTAGCTATAATTGGGCATTTTAGTTCCTTTTTTTTT
>NW_010371902.1:0-223 GCF_000414095.1 Morus notabilis | reverse complement strand
GTTGGCAGCAACAAAGCAGTGGGGACGTTTTGTTCACTAAAAAATATATTTTTTGGATATTTTGACATAGAACATCAATTAGTTGATGACGTGGCCACGTGGAGAGGGGCCCACTTAAGTTGTTTGCCACTCATTTAGAAGGGGTCGGGATCCAGCTGTAAAGTTAGACGCGTGTTGCCCACTCAAGTGGATGTCTGTTGGGTCCTATCTATAGAAGTATAAG
>NW_010371901.1:0-223 GCF_000414095.1 Morus notabilis | reverse complement strand
CGGAGGGAAAAGTGATAATAAAAATAAGAGGAATATTAACTGGATGTGTAACTTATTCACTTATTTGACATCTGTCTTAAGTAGTAGGAATCATGTGATGTAACTTATTCTTTTATTTTAACTACAATGTCAAATTACTTTGTTGAATCCCATTTCAATATTTAGTTAAACTCACCAGTTGATTAAGAATAATTTGATAATTTTTCAAATTAATTTTTTTTTT
>NW_010371900.1:0-223 GCF_000414095.1 Morus notabilis | reverse complement strand
GTCCTCAAAGTTTCAATCATAAGTCCTAATATATCTGCTTTAGATTGGCATCACAACTAAATTTTTCCAAATAGATAAACACTATCCTTAATTGATTTGCTCCACTCTTATTGTAATTTTCTTTTTACAACGCCTCTTGATTGGCACGTAAATCATATTATTTCTATTTCATTACTTCATAATATCTAATAATGATTCTCACTTCGATTCTAAGTTTTTTTTT
>NW_010371899.1:0-223 GCF_000414095.1 Morus notabilis | reverse complement strand
TTGTTCTATAACTTAATGAAAAACGTGTATATCATGTATTTATTAAGGTAAGTATATTGTACAGACTATTTAGATTTCATTTTTTTTTGTAAAACATCTTTGTCATGTTAAATATTCAATATCTAATAATGTTTTTCTGTTGTGTTTTGCTTATTCATAGCAGAATCGGTGCTAGACATTGAAAATCAAATATATTTGCTCTCTCGATCCTTAAGTACTGTGC
>NW_010371898.1:0-223 GCF_000414095.1 Morus notabilis | reverse complement strand
GCAGAAAATCGCTCGCGGCCTGTCTGCCGGACGTGTGCAGTCGGTAGCGGTCAAGCTTGTGGTGGAGCGCGAGCGGGAAATCCGTGCGTTCAACCCTGAAGAGTATTGGGAAGTACACGCTGACCTGGGCACTGCCAAGGGTGCCAACGTGCGCTTTGAAGTTGCCCGGGAAAACGGCGAGGCTTTCAAACCACTTAACGAAGCGCAGGCCATGGCGGCCCTG
>NW_010371897.1:0-223 GCF_000414095.1 Morus notabilis | reverse complement strand
GGGCGGTTGTAGAGCGCGAAGAAAGCTTCGATCTAACGACTGATGGGCCACATTTCAACACCAAACGTTGTCGCGATTCCAGTGGCGGTGGTAGGGTGCGAAGAGAGCTTGGATATAACGTCTGAAGGGTCGGCCCTGATACGACACCAAAGGTTGTCCCTGTTCCCATGGCATTTATAGAGCACGAAGAGAGCTTCGATATGACGGATGATGGGCCCCATTA
>NW_010371896.1:0-223 GCF_000414095.1 Morus notabilis | reverse complement strand
ATATATATATATATATATATATTGAATTGGATGCTTTGAAGTTGGTGATATCCGAATCATAGATCATGCCAAATTCACAAAAAACAATAGCATGGATTAAATACACACACATAGACATAGGCCTATTATGGTAACAGAATATCTCACAAGCTTTTTGGTTCACAAACGAAAAAGCATAAATAATAATAATAATAATAATAATAATAATAATAATAATAATAAT
>NW_010371895.1:0-223 GCF_000414095.1 Morus notabilis | reverse complement strand
GTCTTTTCAGATCCTGGTACATCTTGGTACTTCCCGGATGAATAGCGTAACGAGACTTATCGGCCTCATGTAGAATCATCTTCTTGATCTCATCCACCTTAGGAACAGCTAGGCGATTGTGAAAATAAAGTGCTTCATCCTCCCGGATTGTCTAATCGTCAAGTTGCTCTCCATTCTGGATTCGAATCCAAATTCCTTAGAGATGAGGATTCTGCCATTGATT
>NW_010371894.1:0-223 GCF_000414095.1 Morus notabilis | reverse complement strand
TTATTAATTTACCTCCATCACTTATAAATTATAATTAGTGAAAATGAAAATAGACTTGGATACTTACTGTGCCACTTCCTCATTTTGATGTTTTTGCAACTTCGTATATAACTTGACAGGCAAAGATTCCACAACGTCACTAGGTGCAGGAACAGATCCAATAGAAGAAACAGAAGGTCGGGATGATAAAACCACAGATTGCTGGTGAATTTCATCCAGAACC
>NW_010371893.1:0-223 GCF_000414095.1 Morus notabilis | reverse complement strand
TCAAATAATAGATTATTAAATAAACATTAGTAATTAATTAACTAATTATCTAATTATGTAACTAAAAGTTAATAAATATGAGTACATTATTAACATAGTAATTACCTATAATTAATTGTTAATTACTATTTTTAATTATTTAACATATTAATTTATTATATATATATAGTTTAATTACTAATGTACTAATTAATGACAATTTATCCATTATTATTATCTTATT
>NW_010371892.1:0-223 GCF_000414095.1 Morus notabilis | reverse complement strand
AGAGGATTTTAAGGCACAAAAGAGGAGGCTTTGGAATGCAAGAAAGCAGTCTACACCGTGCAAAGGACAACCAAGTCAGAATGGGGCGCACGTCCGCACCCTGGCCCCCTGCGCGCCCGTGCCCACATCCAGGGGCGCGCCCACGCGCTCCCCACATCCAGGCGCGTGACCCACACCCAGGCGCACACCCGCGCGCCCAGAAGCAGACTCGCGTGCTGCAGCG
>NW_010371891.1:0-223 GCF_000414095.1 Morus notabilis | reverse complement strand
ATAGTTTGACAATTATGAACATTAAAAGTGTAAATTCGTGCACTTATCAGTAGTCACGGGCAGCCCGTCCAAAGTTTCAGCACTAGTAAATACTGTATTTACCAGTAAATATTTTAGTAGTTTACAAGTTTGCATCCGATGAATATTAATACCTTTAAATACTTTAGTAGCTACAATTTTGAATATGGTAAATACTGTATTTACATGTAAATACTTTAGTAGT
>NW_010371890.1:0-223 GCF_000414095.1 Morus notabilis | reverse complement strand
AATACAATATAATAATGATTATATAATATATTATATTACATTATAATATAATAAAGTTGTAATTTTTAATTAAATTATAACTGAAATATTAATATTTATGTAATATTATAATATGTTTTATAGTATTGTAATTATATTAACTATTTTAATATGTTATTTAATAATAATTTTATTGTGTTATATTAAATATAATAATAAATATACATTATATTGTAATTATATA
>NW_010371889.1:0-223 GCF_000414095.1 Morus notabilis | reverse complement strand
TGATTGGATGAGAATTTTAATTGGCATAGTCTCAAGTTTTGCCAGCTCTACCTTAAAACGACTTTGAAAAAAAAATCTAGAGAATCAATATATATACATACACATATATATACATCTATATATATATATATATGAACATACATGCTAAAGCTAATTCTTCTCTCAACTTTATTTTTTATGCACATCCCATTATGGATCCTATGTAGTGATATGTCCAAATCAT
>NW_010371888.1:0-223 GCF_000414095.1 Morus notabilis | reverse complement strand
CCGCCACGAATTTAGCGACAACTTTTTGTCTCGTAATGGGGTCGGCCCATCAGAGGTTATATCAAATCTCTCTTCGCGCTCTACGACCACCACTAGAATGGTAACAACATTTGGTGTCGAAACAGGGCCCGTCAGCCGTTAGATTGAAGCTCTGTTCGCGCTCTACAACCCCCTCGGGAAGGGTGGCAAATGTTGGTGTCATAACGGGGCCCATCAACCGTTA
>NW_010371887.1:0-223 GCF_000414095.1 Morus notabilis | reverse complement strand
TGGAGTCTCTGAAAAGCGAATTGCAGGTGACGCGCTGGAAAAGAGATGGATTGAAAATTACCGGTGATGTGCGTGTTGCTCTGACCCAGGCTTGTGTTGTCACACTGGAGCCGGTTTCGAGTGTTATCGATGAAAAGATTGATCAGATTTTCGTACCAGAGGGTTCCAAACTGGCGCGCATGATGCCGGACGAAAAAGGCGAAATCGTTCTGGACCCGGATGG
>NW_010371886.1:0-223 GCF_000414095.1 Morus notabilis | reverse complement strand
CACTACAATGCAGATTTCGGAAAAGACTAATGTTGTTCCCTGTTTAGTGCTATTGATGTTTGGGAAGCACATTTCCGTTATATACTCAACGGAATGTTACTTTAGGTACTTGGATGGAATGGATTACTTGAGCTGTCAGTTATTTTACGGATTTGTATTCCATCGCTTACAACTATTTGTATTCTTAGCAGTATTTGCAAACATATAACGTGCGTTTAGAACT
>NW_010371885.1:0-223 GCF_000414095.1 Morus notabilis | reverse complement strand
TAAAGAAAATCACAAAAAATAGAATCTTCATCAAAAAATGGTGCTGCTTATTTTATTAATTCCTAAGAATCGTCTATTAATTTTAGAATGCAAAAAATAAATAAATATGTAAATTTTTTACCCATCCCGGTCCCTGGGCGCCCCACTACGCGGGCCGTGAGCTTTTTGATAGCATTTTACTTTTTTGTCATATTTTTAGGCCACTTTTTGCAGGCATGTCCAG
>NW_010371884.1:0-223 GCF_000414095.1 Morus notabilis | reverse complement strand
TGAGAGATACCTCTATAAAACCATAAAGGGCGTGCCGATCATAGAAATCAAAAATTAAGTATACCGAATATGTCGTGTTTGGCGACAGTATGTGACGTGTATTAAATTTTCCATGAAAACGCAAGGATGATCGACGCAGTTTTAGCTCCTGGCTCATGCCCTTGAATCTGCAAATTTTCTCAAAAATAACGAGAAAATGTTGATGAGCTATCAGTCCATTTCA
>NW_010371883.1:0-223 GCF_000414095.1 Morus notabilis | reverse complement strand
TTTTTTTTTTATTTTCTACTATACTTTTATTAGAGAAGTAGTGATGAGAAAAGAAAACCCCCCACGATCCTCGTCGCGCGTGTTTTCCACGCGCATTGACCTTCAACTATTCTGTTTTTGTTTTTTATGTTTTTTTAAAAAATAAAAATAAAAACGTTTCTAAAACAGCGTTTGACGCAATAAAAATAAAAAATAAAAATAAAAATAATTTTTTAATTTAGTG
>NW_010371882.1:0-222 GCF_000414095.1 Morus notabilis | reverse complement strand
AGTAAAAGGAAGAAGTTAACACCAACAAAGCCAATACCGTTGAAGAGACTTCCGAAGACATCTGTGCTATGGTTCGAAAATGAAAATTAGCATGATTACCGAAACCAACATGGCTACAACTAAATCCTCCGAATGGTGGCTTGATTCCAGAGCCAAAATCCACGTTTGTAATAATAAGAATTTGTTCTTATCATAGAAAGTGGAGAAGGAAGGACAAACGGT
>NW_010371881.1:0-223 GCF_000414095.1 Morus notabilis | reverse complement strand
CCAATCTTCTTCCCCAAATCCTGATCCTGAAACTCATAATAAGAAGGGTAAAACGTAACATGGCAATGTAAGTCATTTATAAGCTTTTGAATAGACTCAAGGTTGGTGGACAGTTTTGGGACATGTAAAACATTTTTGAGGATAAGACTAGGTGTGATATGGACATCCCATACACCGGCTACTGTGGTTGTGGTTCCATCGGCAATCGTAATTTTTCTATTAC
>NW_010371880.1:0-222 GCF_000414095.1 Morus notabilis | reverse complement strand
ATTTATTAGTGTTATGGGAATCTAGAATCCAGTGTCTCATTCATTTAATCGATTTGAGTTTTTAATTTTAAGTTTTTACAGTAAAAAATTCTCAAAAAATCTCACATTTAATTTTTTCTGCTACAGTGAAAAATTTTAAAAAAATATCACATCTCAACTCAAATTAAAAATTTGAATTCGCGAAGTGAATGAGGCACTAAGATTTCACTAATGTGTATGTTT
>NW_010371879.1:0-222 GCF_000414095.1 Morus notabilis | reverse complement strand
TCCCCCAAAAACTCCATATGCTCTAAAAGAATAATAATAATAATAATAATAATAAAAACAAAGTCACCCCCAAAACACACAAAAATCAAACAAACACAAACCCAAAACAATTCAAAATCAATCCTTTTCTCTGTTCCAATCAAAACCATCCTTTTCTCTGTTCCAACCAAAACCATTCATCTTCCACCAAAACTCCCATTCTGAATCCTTGCCAATGATTTG
>NW_010371878.1:0-222 GCF_000414095.1 Morus notabilis | reverse complement strand
TTTTTTTTCCCTTTTTTCAATGTATTAGCATATTATGGTTGACTCTTGTCATGTCAATTTGTTTTTATCCGCTCCTTGTCTTCTTAAAAATATCATGCCACGTATATGAACTACAATGATATCCTAATAGAATTCTATTTTAGTTAAAATATTTTAATTGACGCGGATGATATTATTGAAAGACATAGGGTGCGTTTGGTAGATGGATTCAGAATCATGATT
>NW_010371877.1:0-222 GCF_000414095.1 Morus notabilis | reverse complement strand
GAATTATTTTTTATGATTTCGGCGCATTTACGTCGTTGTCCCTATTGTTTGTTTGAAATGACGTGTTAGGCCCAGTGGTCATAGTCATAGCTTAGCCTCTTCTGTCAATCCGTCTCTCATACGCCTCTCTCTGTATGTAGTTAAAACCAAATCTATATTGGCATTAACAAACTTTTTTTTTTCTACTAAAAAAGGGTTTTATGGTGCACTTTATATTCCCTC
>NW_010371876.1:0-222 GCF_000414095.1 Morus notabilis | reverse complement strand
TATCTGAGTATGATTTCAAAATGTTTGGTTTGAGTCGATTTTCGCTGTCGTGGTTACTAAGAAATGACTTCTAGAGTTTCTCTTTTTACACGTGCTAAACCTTGTGGTAAGATGGAGGTTAATGCATGTCAGCTGAGAAAATTCCCGAGTCTAAGTGCTTGATTTTTGGTGAGTTATGAGAGTTGAGAAAATGACTTTTGAACCTTTATTGATCTTTTGAGT
>NW_010371875.1:0-222 GCF_000414095.1 Morus notabilis | reverse complement strand
TATTATTATTATTATTGTTATTGTTATTATTGTTATTATTGTTATTATTATTATTGTTATTATTGTTATTCTTGTTATTGTTATTATTATTATTGTTCTTATTGTTTTTATTGTTATTATTATTATTGTTATTATTTTTATTGTTATTATTGTTATTATTGTTCTTGTTGTTATTATTAGTATTGTTATTATTTTTATTATTATTGTTATTATTATTATTAT
>NW_010371874.1:0-222 GCF_000414095.1 Morus notabilis | reverse complement strand
GCCGCACGCAGGTGCTGTCAGCGCCCTCGCTGGTGGTGATGAACAACCAGCAAGCGCAGATTCAGGTCGGCGATAACATTCCGATCAGCCAGACCACGGTCAACACGTCCAACTCCGACACCACGCTGAGCAGTGTCGAGTACGTCCAGACCGGGGTTATTCTCGACGTGGTGCCTCGGATCAATCCGGGCGGTCTGGTGTACATGGACATTCAGCAGCAGG
>NW_010371873.1:0-222 GCF_000414095.1 Morus notabilis | reverse complement strand
GTATTATGGTCCTCAATAAGTGAATAGCTGATGATGCTTATATTTTCTTTATATGAGCTGACAGAATGAATACTCGGGTTTATTACTTTTCTAATTTCTTCCCTGACAGAATGTGAAAGATTGCCCTTTGATTTACCAGAAGCAAAAGAAGAATTAGTAGCAGGGTATCAAACGGAATACTCGGGTTCCTCTTTTAGGTTAAGAAGATGTGAAAGTGCCTTT
>NW_010371872.1:0-222 GCF_000414095.1 Morus notabilis | reverse complement strand
CAGGTCTGAGCCATATTTCCTTTTGAGCATGGCCATGCGCTTGGCTGCAAACTCTAGATTAAATGCAGGATCGAACCACCTTTGTACAGTTGCGACACCCTGGCCATTCCAACGGTAGTTTATCTGCGCAATTCCAATATCCGTATTGATAAGGCGGAGCTGACGAATTCTTACTTCACCTTTGAGTACTTCCTTTGAATCGTCAGCTCTTAGCGCGAGTGT
>NW_010371871.1:0-222 GCF_000414095.1 Morus notabilis | reverse complement strand
TTAAAAAGAAAAAAGGAATAAATCTATAATTTTGGTACGTTCTTTTCGAGTGTAATTTGAGTGTAATTTTTGAGTCAAATTTAAATTATAATTTGAGTTAAAATTATAACTTGAGTTTGTGTTTAATTACGTATATTTGAGTTATGATTTGAGATAAGAATCTTTTTGAGTTGTATTTGAGTGAGCAAAAACTTAAATTTATATTTAGATAGTATTTTAATA
>NW_010371870.1:0-222 GCF_000414095.1 Morus notabilis | reverse complement strand
TGTATATGTTATATATATTGAGATTAATTAAAAAATGGTCCGGGTAATATTTTACCCTCGGATTTTCAAAACTTAATATATGTTCCCCAACTATAAATATCGTCAACAAAGAACTTCTGTTAAAGATTTTAACATAAAACTAACTCATGGTATATAATCTAGGAGTATTTTGATAACCCTATTTATTCTTAACGAATCTTAAAAAATATTATCTTAAAAAAA
>NW_010371869.1:0-222 GCF_000414095.1 Morus notabilis | reverse complement strand
AAAAGTATTGACTCGATGAGGTCGTAGGACTTTCCAAGCAGCCTTGGACATTGTCTGTCGTTTTCTTCGTGGTAAGCTATTCCACATCGATTCTAAATAGCTTCATATACAAATTTTGTAAATGATGTGATGTATTTTACTTTGGGCTTTATGAGAGTAAATTCGGTAAATTCTGGCTTTATCAAATTTGGTTATGGCATAATTAATTCGGTAAATTTTAAC
>NW_010371868.1:0-222 GCF_000414095.1 Morus notabilis | reverse complement strand
CAGCAATGCAAGCCGATGCTCCGGATTACCGATATGATGTAACAAGCGCATGCAGAAAACACAGTCAACTGATTCGTCAGGAAGGGAAATATCAAAAGCGGAAGTGTGGAGTGTGGTAACCCTGTCTACAATGTGTTTCGGTTGAGACTTCGTCGCCACCTCAATCATGTGTACAGAATTGTCCGCTCCGATGATTGAACGATTATCCTGCTCGGCAAGCAG
>NW_010371867.1:0-222 GCF_000414095.1 Morus notabilis | reverse complement strand
TATTTTGATTAAGAAAGCAAATTCGTATCCTATGCTTACTATAAGACTTAAAAAAAAAAAATATTCCGCAAATTTTAAGATATTTCAGTAAGTACAAGTAAAAAGGTTAACTACAGTAGCAATCTCAAAAGATAGTCGTTACAATGTTATCATATCGTAACTCATATTATCAACCCTAATTCTGATTCCAACTAAGCCTAGGGAGTTTTAACTTTCATCTAT
>NW_010371866.1:0-222 GCF_000414095.1 Morus notabilis | reverse complement strand
CTAATAAATAGAAGGGCAGAGACATTTGATAAGAATAAACGAACTCCAGGCATTCATATATACGTGTGTGTATATGTATGTATATTTGAACGAGTTTTTAATTATTACATTTTAATTATTAATTATCTAATACATATAAATATGTAATTTAATAAGAATTTAATATTATTAATTATTATATTTTTTATTAACTATTTAATTTATTATAATCGTTATATATAA
>NW_010371865.1:0-222 GCF_000414095.1 Morus notabilis | reverse complement strand
AGCGGAAGTTCCTAATGCCTTATCGATTTCTTCACTTAATCAATCGGTAAATGACATGATGTCTACTTGGCACCATTGATTGACGAGTTAAGGAGATCGTGGGAAAGTGGGATTGAAGTTAACGATCATTTCCGCAATGATTCTCTTGTACTCTGAGCAATGTTATTGTGGATCATTAATGACTTCCCCACATATGGAAACCTATCTGGGTACTCGGTTAAG
>NW_010371864.1:0-222 GCF_000414095.1 Morus notabilis | reverse complement strand
TCGCCGGAGATTCCCTCGCTCGGTGGCTATCGTCAGTCGTCCAAAGCCGCTGCCGTCACTAATTGTGGCTGCATTTGATTTACGGAGAGAGAAGAAGGGGCGGGGAGAGAGAGGGAGAGTGTTTGGGAAATATTAAAGTAAATATTTAATATATTTAATATTATTATTTATTCAATATATTATTATTTTAAATATTATTACATATTTTTAAAAATTAAACCA
>NW_010371863.1:0-222 GCF_000414095.1 Morus notabilis | reverse complement strand
AAAATGATTGCCGAGGCTTTATATAAAGTTCCATTATTGCGAGAGTTTTATATATAGTATTCTTCCACGTTGGAAGGTCTTTAATAACTTACCATTGAAAACGAAAAATCAATGATGACTTGGACCCACAAAAGGACAAACGTAATGTAGTGGGTTCGCGATGAGCGTCAGCATACAAGAATCTCAGCAAAAAATTATATAAGAATCCCAAGGTGCACATGG
>NW_010371862.1:0-222 GCF_000414095.1 Morus notabilis | reverse complement strand
GAACCGACGGGCCCTTAATTACCATAATGCACCTTACTCCTTGTTGACTCATCTTAGTGGCTACCTTTTATTTATTTATTTATTTATAGAAAACACACAAAAATAGAACACACAAACTGTCGAATAGATCGATCATAAGAGTCTTCAGAAAAAAGTAACATTATGACTATAAGTGGACCGTACTAAGTGTTATTATCTAAATAATTGTTGACAAAAAAAAAA
>NW_010371861.1:0-222 GCF_000414095.1 Morus notabilis | reverse complement strand
CATAGCAGAATGGCGTTGCAGAAAGGAGAAAATCAGACTTTGCTAGACATGGTGAGATCCATGTTAAGTTATGCTTCACTGCCTACTTCATTTTGGGGTTATGCCCTGAAGACGATTGTGTACATTCTGAACCTAGTTCCATCTAAGTCTATACCTAAAACACCCCTAGAGTTGTGTAACGGTCGTAAACCTACTATGAGGCACCTTCACATATGGGGGTGT
>NW_010371860.1:0-222 GCF_000414095.1 Morus notabilis | reverse complement strand
ATTTCTGCAACTAAAACCACCTTCTCCATCAAGAATTTAAAGATCAATCGTTTCACCTCCACTGCACTATATAAACCCCTCTCTATCACCCCTTCTCATAAACTCTCTATTTACATAAAACCCAGAGAGAGAAACAAATACATTATAGAGAGAGAGAGGGAAAAAGAAAAGAGACAGAAAAGAAAAGAAGCTCTGGCAAAAATGGCAGATCATCATGATCAA
>NW_010371859.1:0-222 GCF_000414095.1 Morus notabilis | reverse complement strand
TTAAAAAGAAAAAAGGAATAAATCTATAATTTTGGTACGTTCTTTTCGACTGTAATTTGAGTGTAATTTTTGAGTCAAATTTAAGTTATAATTTGAGTTAAAATTATAATTTGAGTTTGTGTTTAATTGCGTATATTTGAGTTATGATTTGAGATAAGAATCTTTTTGAGTTATATTTGAGTGAGCAAAAACTTAAATTTATATTTAGATAGTATTTTAATA
>NW_010371858.1:0-222 GCF_000414095.1 Morus notabilis | reverse complement strand
GGTTGAGGTTTCCCACAATTCACCAACAGAGAATTCTCAAGAGAAGGTCCCCAGGGACCACTCTCCAATATCTGGCATATCTCATCAACTCCTTGTCTTGTACCTTCAGCTTTCACCGAATTTTCGGGCACATCACCATCCACAAAGGGAACAACTTTCCCTTCAGATTCTGAAAACGATCCATTCGACGAGAATGGTCTAGAAAAATCATAGATTTTACGG
>NW_010371857.1:0-222 GCF_000414095.1 Morus notabilis | reverse complement strand
ATTTATCTCCTTGAATAAAACTAATTTATTTTTTAGAGATATTTTAATTAATAAAATGAAAATAAATTTTTTTTAGTATTGTAGTATATAAACATTATGAATATTAACTATAAAAATAGAGATAAAACTAGTTATAACTATATGTGTTAAAATATATATGTTTTAGTCATTATACATCTTCACAAAAATTTTATACATAGTTTATCAAACATTTAAATTTTT
>NW_010371856.1:0-222 GCF_000414095.1 Morus notabilis | reverse complement strand
AATGCCGAATGGCTGTGTTGCACTGAAAATGTACAAAGAATTAGAGGGAGAGAAGGAGAGAGAACATGTATGTGAGGTGTGAAATAATTTTTAAAAAAAAACCATGTACATTTAGATTACAATAGAGTAAATTTGAATTTAGCTTAATCACGAAGCCATAATATTCGATCTTCCCTACTAGATTTATCACAAAAGCAGTGTCTTAAGATACATTTCTCATTC
>NW_010371855.1:0-222 GCF_000414095.1 Morus notabilis | reverse complement strand
AAGGTTACAAAAGACTTTCTTCTCATTACTAATCCTTTATATTTTTAGGCTGATTCTGATAGTCTCTTATTCTTAAGTTACTAGATTTATATCAGAATCTATTTATTTTTTATAATTTTTTAATTTAATGTAATTTTAATTAAATTTAATGGTCAAAAATTGAAATTATCGATAAGTTGGACTATCTGAGAAATTTCTTTTTTTTTTTGAACATATTTCACT
>NW_010371854.1:0-222 GCF_000414095.1 Morus notabilis | reverse complement strand
TGGTGCCGTAGGCAATGGCTTGCTCGGAGTGGAAAGTACCCTGCGAACCAGTGAAGCCCTGGCAGATTACTTTGGTGTCTTTATTGATCAGGACGCTCATTACTTGCCCTCCGCAGCTTTGACAACTTGTTGAGCAGCGTCGGTCAGGCTGGTAGCCGCGATGATGTTCAAACCGCTTTCTGCCAGTACTTTAGCGCCCAGCTCAGCGTTGTTGCCTTCAAG
>NW_010371853.1:0-222 GCF_000414095.1 Morus notabilis | reverse complement strand
TGGTGGGAAAATCATTGTTGGACTGATGACGACGGTATTCGGGATATTCAAAGGCATGGAACTCATATCAACCACCACCATCACCACCACATTCATGTCAACAAACATAGTCAGAAGCATGGAACAAGGCATCATCACAAGTCCGGCAATCATCATAGGAGAAAAAGCATCCACAATGATCACAGGCACAACCATTCTGAGAGGGAAGCTGATTATGATTAC
>NW_010371852.1:0-222 GCF_000414095.1 Morus notabilis | reverse complement strand
GAAGTTGTTGCCCCTCACCAAATTAAGCGACAGCTCGTTTGAATTTCAAAAATTGTCGTTTATTTATGTGAAAACGACCGGGTGCTCAATAGTTTTTTTAATTTATTATTACTTTCTTTTCTTTTCTTTTCTTTTGTTTAACAAGTTCATTTTTCCCTTATGTCCAAATAAACGACATGTCGTTCTCAGAAATTTTTGTTCCTTGGGTGAATTTAAACCACC
>NW_010371851.1:0-222 GCF_000414095.1 Morus notabilis | reverse complement strand
AAAAGAGAAAAACGGTTTGAATGTACAAACGGATACACTATCGACAGCTGTTAAAGGCAAATCATGCATGTACATGGAACAACCTTTTTTCGTGCAAAGAGAGAATGGAAATGTGTGTTGGAGCACTGAGATCACATCAGAACCTTTGAAGAATTTAGCAAACAACAATATTACGTTAGTTATGAATAGTAGTTATCCACTTCAGTTAAAGTTATTAGGACT
>NW_010371850.1:0-222 GCF_000414095.1 Morus notabilis | reverse complement strand
CCACTCCACCAAAATATAAACAATTGTCATTTAATTAATAAAAAGAAAATAAAATGTCATAATCGCGCCCTATTTTTTAGAATGACAAATAATAGACATGCACAAAACCATGGCAAAGTATGCACTTTTGTCTTATCGAAACACTGTTATAAGCAGCTTTTGGACCCAATAAGCTAATAGTAACTTCTAGAAAAACTACATTTAGGCTTTATACCACTTTTA
>NW_010371849.1:0-222 GCF_000414095.1 Morus notabilis | reverse complement strand
AAAAAAATTACTCAAAGTTTATTTCCTTTCTTAAACAACGATCTCTTTAAATATTAATTACTTATTTCATCAAAGAATAAAAATAACTATGTACAAAAAATACTACAAACTCTTTTATATGCATCACCAATATACAAATAACACCAAATCTAACTAGAACAAAATACTTAAATATAACTTGAATTACATATATGAATCCAATGAAAAACATAAATACAAAAA
>NW_010371848.1:0-222 GCF_000414095.1 Morus notabilis | reverse complement strand
TTTTTTTTTTTTTCTCTTAATTTAATTTACAATGCAGTTCACAAAAACAGGGGGTTATGAACTGGAGCACTTGAGCTGCGCAGCTTGTCATTTGGGTTGGGCTAACCTTGAAACTATGAATGTTTTGAACTGATTTTGGCCCTAACTTGATCTATGTTTTGGATCCTTAATACTGCAACTCTATTTGGACTTTTTTGCACGAATACTTCATCAACTTTATGT
>NW_010371847.1:0-222 GCF_000414095.1 Morus notabilis | reverse complement strand
GGCTGGACTCTGGAGAGCTCTAGAAAGAGAATATGACTTTGAAAAGAGATGTGGTGTTATCAAATTATAATTTATGATTTGTTATAATATTTTTTTTTATAAAAAATATATATAAAATAATAATAATTTTGAATTATAATTCTGAATTTATGAACCAAACATCTTTCGAGTCTTGTTTCGGTGTGATTTATAGATTAGAAACTGAGAAGATTTTCCATCTTT
>NW_010371846.1:0-222 GCF_000414095.1 Morus notabilis | reverse complement strand
TAGAGATCACCGGATGGATTGCACCGCAAGACGGGATGCTTGTTCGTGATATCAATAATAATGGCAATATCGATAACGGCAACGAACTTTTTGGCGCAGGTTCACTGGACGGATTTAGCGTCCTGAGTCAATTAGACGACAACAAAGACGGTGTAATTTCCAGACTGGACAGCGCTTATTCATCCCTGCATGTCTGGCAGGATCTTAACAGCAATGGTATGA
>NW_010371845.1:0-222 GCF_000414095.1 Morus notabilis | reverse complement strand
TATAATATTTATTATCAGTCGAAAAGTCTTAGTCTGATATTTTTTTAAAGTAAATTTGATAATTTTATTAAAAGACTACTAAAGAGTTAAAATATATAATTCTACCAAAGTCATAAAAATAGGTGTCATTCATAAGATTAGACATTAAAAACGCACTCTTAATTTAATAATAAAGAGGATTCATCCTAAAAATGACTCTATAACATTTGGCCGTGAAGAATC
>NW_010371844.1:0-222 GCF_000414095.1 Morus notabilis | reverse complement strand
AAAAAATGGTTTTAATCACATGATTCTAATCTATGAACCAAACGTCTCCTTAATTCATAAATTTAAAATTATGATTTAAAATTATTCTCATTTTATTTATATTTTTTATAAAAAAAATACTATAACGAGTCACGAATTATGATTCAAATTATGACACGAATTTCCTTTCTAAACGCACAATAAGAGATTTTAAGAGTCAATCTAAGTGCGAAAAACAAAAAA
>NW_010371843.1:0-222 GCF_000414095.1 Morus notabilis | reverse complement strand
CCGCCAACGCGTCCATGCAATTCACTATTACTTATCAATAAGCGCTGCCTTTTAAGATTTGTCTTATGTCCGCCAACGGGCACAAGACTTATTTTCGCCTCATGAAACTACGTCAATTCATTGATCCGCTGGACTCGTCATTCTCCACGCCAAAGGCGGCGCGCAAGCTGTTGCATTGGTTCGCCATTGCACTGGTGCTAGGGTTTTATGCGGCGGTGTACA
>NW_010371842.1:0-222 GCF_000414095.1 Morus notabilis | reverse complement strand
ATATAATTATAATATTTTATAATATATTATAAGATTATATAATAAACAACAATATTTTAGTTATAATATAATTAAAAATTACAACTATATTATAATTATACTATATCAATATAATTAATATAATATGTAAAATGTAATATAATATATAATTATTATATTTAATATAATACAATAAAAATATTATTATATAATATATTATATAATTATGATATAGAATATAAT
>NW_010371841.1:0-222 GCF_000414095.1 Morus notabilis | reverse complement strand
CAATCCTCTTCTTCTTCTTAACTTGAACTCTTCATTGATCTTAGTTTATTTCTTTGCTTTTTTCATCTTTAAGTAGGAAACAATATTCTTCTTCTTCTTCTTCTTTCTTCTTCTTATTAACTTGAACTCTTGATCGATCTTAGTTTATTTCTTTGCTTTTTCATCTTTAAGTAGGAAGTATGTGACAATCCTTAGGAAGTCGGAGACAATCCTCTTCTTCTT
>NW_010371840.1:0-222 GCF_000414095.1 Morus notabilis | reverse complement strand
CATAATGAGATTAGGATTAAGATAAGACACAATATGAATTTATGACAATATTCATTAAGTATAGAAATTCTAATTGAGTCACCGACGGTCATATATATAGTAAAATCTCGATAAATGAATGTTCGATAAATTTATAACTGCTTAAATAATAAAAATTTTCAGTTCTGACTCGCGCTAATGTACTCAATTAATAATTTCGCTAAATGCATAAGATATTGATTT
>NW_010371839.1:0-222 GCF_000414095.1 Morus notabilis | reverse complement strand
ATATACGTGACTCAATGTTGTGTATAATGGTTTGTCTTTTAAATTTTTTCTACAGTTAATTTTTGTTTTCCAAAAAAACCACTTCGGTCGAGACCTCCTGGTTTCGATTCTTTTGCATAATCCAGTGGTCAGCCGCAGCAGAGCAGCAGGGCATAAAAGCGCCCTCGCATAGTGCCGTTCTCGAACCTAGCAGATCAGGCCTAAATTCAGATCAGACCATAC
>NW_010371838.1:0-222 GCF_000414095.1 Morus notabilis | reverse complement strand
ATTATGTCTCTCTTTCTAGTTTCAATACAACGGGTGTCTTTATTTGTTGTTGGTTAAATTATGTGATAGGTTTAGTGGAGCTTTAGGCGATAATGTGAACATGGGAAAGACCACTCTCATTGCTTAGTACGAGCTCAAGACAGTAGATGTCTTTTAACAAAATTTTTTGATAGGTTGGCATATTTTTTTCTCTGTTCTCCAACCTTATAGAGTGAACTTCAA
>NW_010371837.1:0-222 GCF_000414095.1 Morus notabilis | reverse complement strand
AAGCGTGAAATATATAACTCAATAAAGAATATTAATTGTCTTGGGTTGGATGATATAGTGGCTGTCAAAGAGGTAGAAATCGTTTTGCAAACCATGGTGAAAGTTTCTTTATACGGTTATTGACTCTAAAGACATTAAACCAATCCCCACCCTTAACAATTCAGCATAGAACTATCATCACCAACAAAGTGCAATAACAAACGGTGGTTGGCCATTGATATT
>NW_010371836.1:0-222 GCF_000414095.1 Morus notabilis | reverse complement strand
ACCTAATTAACACCTAATTAATTAACTAAGTTACGTATGCTAGGCCTCCAATCAATTCTAATTAGCTAATCCCCTGATCATATATTATTAAAAAAAATAAAGAAAATTACTGGACGAATTAAAGGGGATCATTACCTTCCTAACTAATTTTCTGATCACGAATCCACCATTAATCATCAACTTGAGAATTTTTAATCCCCACACCACTTCCTCGAAAGTAGT
>NW_010371835.1:0-222 GCF_000414095.1 Morus notabilis | reverse complement strand
TAAAAAAGTGCATTGTGCATCTCCGTTTGCCAAAATATTGATTGAAACTTTGAATCTTACATCTCATTATATTAATAATAAGTTAGATTTATAAAATAATAATGATATATATTTTTTAGAAAAATAGAAAGCATTTAAAGTTTGAAGAACAAACCAAAAATTATTGAGGACCGCCTTTATTCATACATACTAGGAATAACGAAATTCCACAAACATTTCAAC
>NW_010371834.1:0-222 GCF_000414095.1 Morus notabilis | reverse complement strand
TAAAAAAGTGCATTGTGCATCTCCGTTTGCCAAAATATTGATTGAAACTCTGAATCTTACATCTCATTATATTAATAATAAGTTAGTTTTATAAAATAATAATGATATATATTTTTTAGAAAAATAGAAAGCATTTAAAGTTTGAAGAACAAACCAAAAATTATTGAGGACCACCTTTATTCATACATACTAGGAATAACGAAATTCCACAAACATTTCAAC
>NW_010371833.1:0-222 GCF_000414095.1 Morus notabilis | reverse complement strand
AATGTTAAGTGAGTGAGCATGTGGGGCGGTGTGTTTTTCGTAGGACTGATAATTTATTGAGCGACGCGACGATATAATTTAAAATTTTTATAAATTTAATAGATTTAAATTTATTATAAATGAGTTTAGGTCATAAATACGATTAATAAATAAGTTGAGTTAGAGTTAATTTCTTAATATGAAGTGATATAAATTGACATGATTAATTATATGTGTCATTTA
>NW_010371832.1:0-222 GCF_000414095.1 Morus notabilis | reverse complement strand
ATGCGTGAGGTGCCTGTCAAATACCCCGGCCGATAGGCCTTTGTTATAATCTTTGGGTAGAATTCATCTCCAAAAACTAATTTGTAGAGAGAGAGTGTTTAAGTGGTTACTCACATGCTAAGTCTATACTTTAACAATGTGAGACTCAACTAAAATCTTAATATACCACCACACTTCTGACACTGACGTCCACGGCGGCCCACTTTGGATGGCCCAGTCTGG
>NW_010371831.1:0-222 GCF_000414095.1 Morus notabilis | reverse complement strand
AATAATTATTATTTTTGTAATTTTATCTAATTCTTTAATATTTCTATTTCTCAGTTCAATTATTTTGTATGGAATGGGAAAAAAGAACCGGGAGCGATTTGTTTTGCCATCTAATTACATATTTATTTACAAAATTTGTAATAAATACATTATATAAGAACTGGATTGAGGAACCAGTCCTTACACTGCCTTGATATTCATTCTCAATTATGTTGTAAGTCA
>NW_010371830.1:0-222 GCF_000414095.1 Morus notabilis | reverse complement strand
CAATAAAATCAATTAGGATACAAAAACAATCTTAAATTAACTAAAAAAATCATAAATCACGGTAGTTCCTCCACTGTACATACAAAAATAATCCTAAAAATATAGGATTGTATTAAATATACTGAAACATCCAAGAAAAACCTGTGTACTTTTTAATGGGACACTGGGATAGTATGACTGAACAAAACGAATTTCTATAAAATACATTATCAAAAAAAAAAA
>NW_010371829.1:0-222 GCF_000414095.1 Morus notabilis | reverse complement strand
ACCGTTTGTCCTTCCTTCTCCACTTTCTATGATAAGAACAAATTCTTATCATTACAAACGTGGATTTTGGCTCTGGAATCAAGCCACCATTCGGAGGATTTAGTTGTAGCCATGTTGGTTTTGGTAATCATGCTAATTTTCATTTTCGAACCATAGCACAGATGTCTTCGGATGTCTCTTCAACGGTATTGGCTTTGTTGGTGTTAACTTCTTCCTTTTACT
>NW_010371828.1:0-222 GCF_000414095.1 Morus notabilis | reverse complement strand
GAAGCAAGGATAGCGACGAAGACAGAAACCAGGACCAGCGAAGAGGTATAGCTACCAATCAACATAATTGACCCGAGACATGGATAGACGAGCTGATCCATGCCCGGAAAAAATGTGGATTCTACTTAATCAAGCGCAAATGTCGCGGTCGCTCGTCGTAAATATGGCTCTTTGCCATATCACTACGCATTTTGGCCGATTCGACACTCGATACAGCTCAAA
>NW_010371827.1:0-222 GCF_000414095.1 Morus notabilis | reverse complement strand
TCAACTTCTATCTACAAAAACCTGTCCATGAAGCAAAAAGCTCCTACACATCGAAAATTTTTGTAAACAGAAACATCACCTATAAAAGGAAAGGCAGCTAGCTAGTCTTAAGGAATTTCAAAATAAAGCATCAGATATCAGCATTGTTTACAAGTTCTTTCTAATTTTAGTCATCCTCCACACTTAAAACATCCATATCCTTTTCCATGAAATGCATTATCG
>NW_010371826.1:0-222 GCF_000414095.1 Morus notabilis | reverse complement strand
CAGGGTTCGGGGTTCGGGGTTCAGGGTTCGGGGTTCGTGGTTCGGGGTTTAGGGTTTGGGGTTTAGAGTTTAGGGTTTAGGGTTTAGGGATTGGGGTTTGGGGTTCGCGGTCGGGGTTTGGGGTTTATGGTCTGGGGTTTAGTGTCTGGGTTTAGAGTCTGGGGTTTAGGGTATGGGGTTTGGGGTTTGGGGTTTGGGGTTTGGGGTTTTGGGTTTGGGGTT
>NW_010371825.1:0-222 GCF_000414095.1 Morus notabilis | reverse complement strand
GGTTTTTTTTGGGCGATTTTTTTGGGAGTGTTTTTTTTTGGGGGTTTTTTTGGTGGTTTTTTTTGGGGTTTTCTTTTGGGGGTTTTTCGGGGAGGTTTTTTTGGGGTGCTTTTTTCAGGGATTATTTTGGAGGATTATTTTGGTGGTGTTTTTTTTGGGTATTTTTTTTAGGGGTTTTTTTGGGGCTGTTTTTTTGGGGGTTTTTTTGGGGCTTTTTTTTGG
>NW_010371824.1:0-222 GCF_000414095.1 Morus notabilis | reverse complement strand
TTACAGTATATTTTAACAAAAATTTAAATTTCTGTTTGTTTAAATCTATGAATCAAAGGGCACCTGTGTAGATGAGCGAAGTCAAAAGAAACAGATGCTAATCCCCCACCGAACAAGATTGACGTAGTAGGTCTTAATTCTTCCATTGCGTTTTTCATAAAAACTAGATAGACAGATACCTAATAAACACATGCTAATTACTATATTCCAAAAGATAATCCC
>NW_010371823.1:0-222 GCF_000414095.1 Morus notabilis | reverse complement strand
AATATTAATAAATTATGTATATACTAATTATTTTTCTTAATTAGAGTTTTCTTGTTTTATTAATCACTTTACAGCAAAAAAGTTGCCACTAGGGTACTGTTTTAAGTCTAGAGCTAAAAATTTAGACTGTCCGGCAGCTCGAATGAGATTTAGGGCTAGAATGAGCCAGCTCTAAAGCCCGACAAGCTAAGGATGCCTCAACCTTTATAAGGTATTTTTTTT
>NW_010371822.1:0-222 GCF_000414095.1 Morus notabilis | reverse complement strand
GATGGGAGTATGCTCAGGAATAGTATCCGTACTTTTTTTGACGTGGTGGACGCTTTGGAACAAAAAGCTCCCACCAATAAGTCCATTTATTACAACTACCCTGACAGGATTATTAATTGATCTTTGGACATTCCTCGGAATGGGCGATTACCTGACGGCTCGACTGAATGGCTACGCAATGTTGGCGATTGGCTTGATCTTGTGCGCCTATTCTTCTGCATT
>NW_010371821.1:0-222 GCF_000414095.1 Morus notabilis | reverse complement strand
AATTGTTCTAGTTTTTAATGATTTATAATACGAGTGGAGAGAATATTTAGTTAATATAACGGTTTTTGTGAAAGTTTTAGTAATTTTCGTCTGGACGTGCTGATTTATATGAAATTTCTAAAATCCAACATCAAATTTAGTGTGTAGGGACTAAAGTGGTCAAAAACTAAATCCCCTTTTTTTGATCAACAAAAAATAAAATTCCATCGATTAGTCATCACA
>NW_010371820.1:0-222 GCF_000414095.1 Morus notabilis | reverse complement strand
GGAATATATGGAGGATTATGACTTCACCTTGCAGTATCATCCTGGAAAAACCAACGTAGTAGCAGACGCTCTCAGCAGAAAGACTCTAGGAATTCTAGCTTCTTTGGCATTAGAAGATTGGAAACATAGTGCAATTGTAGGCGACTATGATCTTCAGTATTATGAGGATTTTGACCAAGCTATGGTGTACAACTTGGTTTCAATGCCAATTCTAATACAGCA
>NW_010371819.1:0-222 GCF_000414095.1 Morus notabilis | reverse complement strand
CTTGAAAGTTTATAACACTTCGCCTAATGTAGGAACAAATGATCAACACTTGCGATGCTCGTTTAAGTGAAGTACCAGAGGGGTCAGAACTTGATTTTGATGCGGAGGAATAAATTTACTCTTAAGTTTTGTCAAGTGAGAGAGATGAAAAATATGGTTTCAAGTGTGGCATAGGTCCTTGTTGGTAACCGAATCGAATTCGGATGCGGAAGCGTGGCGGGG
>NW_010371818.1:0-222 GCF_000414095.1 Morus notabilis | reverse complement strand
AAAAAACTTATGATTGTTTGTCGTTGCTCTGAACCATATATCAGAAGTACGATCCTTCCATATGCTTCCAGATCCGACCACCACTTCAACTTGTGCCTCTTCATGTTTGACGTCCATAATATATGTACATTAACTTTGTGGTGATCAATGAATTTTGTTTATATACAGGTGACTTTTTTTTTTATTTGTTAATGGTTTATGTATTCATGATTAATTTTTAGT
>NW_010371817.1:0-222 GCF_000414095.1 Morus notabilis | reverse complement strand
CAGCCCTGGGGCCGTACCGGGGCCGCCACGGGTCCGTACCGGGGCTGCCCCGGGGCCGTACCGGGGCCACCCCGGGGCCGTCCCAGGGCCATAACGAGGCCCATCAGCCGTTAGAATGAATTTCTCATTGCGATCTACGAATGGCACGGGAACAGTGAAAGCTTTTGGTGTCACAAAGAGGCCCATAATTCGTCAGATCAAAGCTCTCTTCGCCCTCTACAA
>NW_010371816.1:0-222 GCF_000414095.1 Morus notabilis | reverse complement strand
GATTGCTTCTTTAGTTTTCAGCATCTAGTGCACTTCAAACTAATTTTAAACAATCTTGCTGAGCAGATGATGTGGCGGCTTAATTTCCTGGTTTTCTTGTGCTGCGTTGTCCTAGACAACAGTTACATGCTATACTACATTTGCCCCATGCACACTCTGTTCACCCTTATGGTTTACGGGGCACTTGGTATTCTGAACAAGTATAACGAGAACAGTTCAGTC
>NW_010371815.1:0-222 GCF_000414095.1 Morus notabilis | reverse complement strand
GCGTGGCCAAACCGGCGGAGCCGAACTCCGTCAAACACAATTATTTTTTTATCGCACAACCGGTGGTCTAACCACTTAGAAATACCATCCGGAAGTAGCTCGCATGGAAGTTGCGCAAATGGTAGCTGCATTAGATCAACTACTTAGATTTGTAAAGCATCCTAATTGGCAGTGATATATTAAAGTTGTACATAATCCTAATGCACAGCTTACTTCGAAAAC
>NW_010371814.1:0-222 GCF_000414095.1 Morus notabilis | reverse complement strand
AAATTTCAAGAAAAACGGATTAGAAAAGGACTAAAATGAAGAAAAAGATAAGTTATAAAGAAAAAACGATCAGAACAAAAAAAATAAAATTTTAAGATAAAAACAAAAAATAAATTTAAAAATGACCAAAATGAATAAATAAGTAAGTTTTCGGGTAAAAGAAACTAAAACAAAAAAAAAAGAATAAATTTTAGGGCAAAAATAAAAAGGGTCGAAGAAAGA
>NW_010371813.1:0-222 GCF_000414095.1 Morus notabilis | reverse complement strand
TTATATCGGTTATGGTCGGTTCCTTTCTGTTCATAGTCGGTTCGTGGTCTGTTCACATCTAGTGGTCTGTTCTTATATTATGTTCTTATACTATGTTGTTCAATGGCCAATGTGTTTTTGTTTTCAGAATGACCTCCCAAAGTACAGCCCAAACTAAGGACGGTCATAGATCCTAAGCGGGAGTACTTTTCAGTGAAGATCACTGTGAAGTCAAAGATGGAG
>NW_010371812.1:0-222 GCF_000414095.1 Morus notabilis | reverse complement strand
CTGAAGCTTTCTTGAGGCTACCATCAGGGAAGGGCGAGTTGTTCCATTTCAGTGTATCTTGACTCAGCATCGAGGAGTCTTTTGTTTACATAGTAGACTGGCAGCTGGACCTTTTCTTCCTCTCTTATCAGCACAGAGCTCACGGCGTGTGGTGACACGAAGAGGTATAGGCTTAGCTCTTCGTTGGCGATGGGTTGCGACAGGATCGGCGGCCTGCCTAGG
>NW_010371811.1:0-222 GCF_000414095.1 Morus notabilis | reverse complement strand
TAGCATTCTCATGCTATTCCTTTGAAATCATTTTCTTTAAACATGTTTTCTTCTATAACATTTCATGGGCCAAAATCATTTAAAGTGAGGCTAATAAGGATATGGACAAAAATATCCTACCTTTTTTATGTCAAACCTGGGCTAGCCTTCCGTTCTCCTAGCCTCCGTTTTCTTTAAAGCTTTAATACTTAACCTTCTCCACTAGCTTTATCACAAAAGCAA
>NW_010371810.1:0-222 GCF_000414095.1 Morus notabilis | reverse complement strand
TCACTTTTTAAGAATCTATTAAATATAGGTATTATTATTTATTAGAGTATGGTGACCCGAATTCTATTTGATCCGGCCCGAAAAGTTCGCGGTGCGACTTTATGGTTGAGCTTTAAATATGAAATTTTTTGAGGGGTATAGACCTGTTTATATAAATTATTCTTGCATATTATATTAGCCCCGACGGTATGTATTCAGTAAAAACAATTATTAAAAAATATT
>NW_010371809.1:0-222 GCF_000414095.1 Morus notabilis | reverse complement strand
AATCACTAAGAAATTGTAAATTACGTATGTCAATTCTCAAACATAATTTTTTTCTTTTGAAAAAAAAGGAAGAAAAAATCACTCATGATTCCATGACTACTTGTGATAGTTGCAATTTATTTTATTTATTATTTTTTTCTTTCCATGCTAACAGCTAAGAACTCTGCCCTGAACTATGAGTGTGAGTTCTGATGGTGAGAGAAAGAGAGAGAGAGAGAGAGA
>NW_010371808.1:0-222 GCF_000414095.1 Morus notabilis | reverse complement strand
TTGCTTGATCTCATCTTAGTTCTTATTTAAGCCTATCAAGCTAGCTTAATTAGCTAAATTTTTGGATTAATCCCCCCCTTATTTTGGCTGGCCGGTGGAGTGCTTCAAGAGGGAAATGAAGTAAGCATTCATGTCCAATAGTTGATTTGACTCAATCCAATCATGAAATCCTCTTGCACACTTCACTAGCTAAATTTTGGCTATAATCCCTTAAGTTTGGCC
>NW_010371807.1:0-222 GCF_000414095.1 Morus notabilis | reverse complement strand
CGACTCTGATATGTAGCATCTCAGTAGAAATATTCATGATTTGCTTACCAGCTTGATAACTTGCTCGTACATATTCTGCTTGCCTAAATAACCGATAGTCGGAGTTATGTCATTTTGGGAAATCCCAATCTCCTCAATTGATTCAGTGGGAAAGTGGGCACGGTCAAAGACTTCGTGCAGGTTTGAGTTAACCCCTTCAGGAAGCCATACCTCCGGACCTGT
>NW_010371806.1:0-222 GCF_000414095.1 Morus notabilis | reverse complement strand
TGTACAAGACCAAATTCAGAGCTGATGGGACTGTGGAAAGGCATAAAGCACGCCTTGTTGCTAAAGGATACACACAACGGGAGGGCATTGATTTCCTAGTCACCTTCTCCCCTGTTGCCAAGTTGGTTACAGTCAAAGTCTTACTTACTTTAGCTGCTATTTATGGCTGGTCCCTCACCCAACTTGATGTCAACAATGCTTTTTTACATGGGGAGCTTCTTG
>NW_010371805.1:0-222 GCF_000414095.1 Morus notabilis | reverse complement strand
AAAATATAATCAACAAACTTTGATTATATCTTCATGAGTGTAAACCACCTTTCAGATCCCAAAGACTTAACTCCAGATTGCTACATTTGGGTAGTCAATTCAAAAATACATCCTAAAATCCTATCTCTAGGAAGCCAACCTTGTTATTCATTCGGCAAGAACACTCTCCTTTTGGAGGGCGATTCAATGTCACCGCAAAGCCCCTCTCCGGATCTCACGGTG
>NW_010371804.1:0-222 GCF_000414095.1 Morus notabilis | reverse complement strand
ATGCGCTACAGCCCCATGTAAACGTAACATATTTCCTCAACTAGTTAAAAAAGCAAACATATCCATAAGTTCGATTAGATCATGAGTCAAACATGAGGGAAACTTTATCAAATAAAGATGGCACATATGAATCTGCATCCCCAAGAAAAGAAAAAATTACTTTATCCCAGCGTTCCAGAGCTTTTCGCCGATTTCTAATCCTTCGCAAGACACTATCTTCAT
>NW_010371803.1:0-222 GCF_000414095.1 Morus notabilis | reverse complement strand
CTGTAATTAATGGTCAAGTTATGTGGTGATCAAATGACAGTAAATGAAAACGTGCAGGAATAAAAAATAATGTAGGAGAAAACTAAAGAACACCAAAAAATGATATCACAGTTCGGTGCGTACACCAATATCTGCGGGGTCACGCCTAGACAGTGAACAATCCACTAAGTTCAAAGAATTACAATCACCAACCGGTCTTACACACTCAAAGACTCCCTCTTT
>NW_010371802.1:0-222 GCF_000414095.1 Morus notabilis | reverse complement strand
TATGACTCCTATCACGAGCTTACTGTAGCATCGAGGAAGTATTCAATCAGGTCGGACGAGGAAACTTACTATGCCGACCAGAACCGATGAAGTCGGACCTAAACTGAAAGACTCATAGCAAGTATTGTCGGTTCCACAGTGACGTCGGCCACAACACCAACAACTGCGCCGACCTAAAGGATGAAATTGAAAGGTTAATCTGCGATGGGAGGCTACAAAAGT
>NW_010371801.1:0-222 GCF_000414095.1 Morus notabilis | reverse complement strand
AAAAAAATATATTTTATTTTATTTCTTTCATCTAAAGCAGTTATTTTCATCGTGTGCATATCTTTGTAATAATTGTAATGTCAATTATTTGGCCTTTTTTAAATGAATGGAGATAATAGGCTAAAATTAGGCTCAGCTGGTTATTTGAGAGGAGTAATTATTTAAACTGATCGTCACACTTTTTAATATTACAAAACTTGGAAATTACAACAAACTTGCTCA
>NW_010371800.1:0-222 GCF_000414095.1 Morus notabilis | reverse complement strand
ACGCTGGGCCTTTTAGCTTTTTTTATTTTTTATTTTTTATTTTTTAATTAAATATGCTTTACTAGCAAAAAAAGCAAGTTCTGCCAGTTATTGCACAGCTCGACTCGTGTAACGCTAGAAGTTAGGAACAATAAACCATATCTGTTAATATGATTTTGTTTCTTTACTCTACTGATCTACATACGTTTAACGCCTAGTAGTAAACTTAACGCATATGGTAAT
>NW_010371799.1:0-222 GCF_000414095.1 Morus notabilis | reverse complement strand
GTAACTTGAGTTGCATTTTTTTGAGTTTTTCACTCAAAAGAACAAGCCCGACGTTTCTCGCAGTCCAAACACCGCATTGCTATTTGTTCGATCTCTCTTTTCTCTGCACGCAAGGCAAGCCAGAGAAGAAGAAGAAGAAGGAGAAATCCATGGCGATGGCTCGCATGAGCTCAGGCCTGCAATACCCGGAGCGCTTCTACGCGGCGGCGTCGTACGTCGGAT
>NW_010371798.1:0-222 GCF_000414095.1 Morus notabilis | reverse complement strand
CAAATTGGGACAATGCAGCAGGACTACAGAAGCCAAATCAACAGAGATCCAGTTCTACTCAAAGACATTTTTCCAACTACTGGAAAACAGTGCATGGCGAGCTATCGAACTGATATGGCCACCATCAACAAATATTCTGATGCGGCATCGGCACAACTCTCATCCCACGTGGGTGATATGGTTCGGAATAGCAAGCCATGAGGTATTCTTGGCCGGTTGCAC
>NW_010371797.1:0-222 GCF_000414095.1 Morus notabilis | reverse complement strand
GCCCGGAAACCGGCAGTTTTGTGTTCCAGCAGGGGCCTATCTTCCACAACCTGGTGCTGGCAGATGAAATCAACCGTGCTCCGGCCAAGGTGCAGTCGGCGCTGCTCGAAGCCATGGCGGAGCGCCAGGTCAGCGTTGGACGCAGTACCTATGATCTGTCACCACTGTTTCTGGTGATGGCTACGCAGAACCCGATTGAGCAGGAAGGCACTTACCCACTGC
>NW_010371796.1:0-222 GCF_000414095.1 Morus notabilis | reverse complement strand
TATAATATTTATTATCAGTCGAAAAGTCTTAGTCTGATATTTTTTTAAAATAAATTTGATAATTTTATTAAAAGACTACTAAAGAGTTAAAATATATAATTCTACTAAAGTCATAAAAATAGGTGTCATTCATAAGATTAGACATTAAAAACGCACTCTTAATTTAATAATAGAGAGGATTCATCCTAAAAATGACTCTATAACATTTGGCCGTGAAGAATC
>NW_010371795.1:0-222 GCF_000414095.1 Morus notabilis | reverse complement strand
CTAGAGTTCAAGGTAAAGGTTTATTTGGGAAAAAAATCTTTCAATGGCTGAGTGTTTGGTTGGGAGTAATTGATTGAATTATATTTTGATTTTAGCACGAGGTACCATATACTAACAAAGTGTTGATTGAGGATGTACGTATAGGATTTCTTGGTTATGAAGTTAAAAACATAAACTTAGGTGTTCATGATATCTAGGGACTGCCTGAGGAAAAACTGAGAA
>NW_010371794.1:0-222 GCF_000414095.1 Morus notabilis | reverse complement strand
AAATTGTGTCATGTCATTTAAAAATTTAAAATATCTTTTAACTAATTTTCTCTTACTTTGATATCTAATTCTATTAAATGACGTGTCATAATAAGATTAGTTAGACACTAATTGAGACACCAAATATTAGCCACGTGATTTGAATGCCAATTTTAATATTTTTTCTTTTGTTTAATGAATCAATAATATTGGCTAATTGGTTGAAAAGGAAAAAAAAAAAAA
>NW_010371793.1:0-222 GCF_000414095.1 Morus notabilis | reverse complement strand
TCCTCTGGTTCCTCCCACCGCTGCACTCATTCTCTCCTTTCTTCTTACATGGCAGCCCACCTCCCTCTCTCTTTCTATCCCCTTTTCTCCCACCGCCGGCCTTGTCTCTCTCTCCCTCAGGCTATTTTTCTCTCCCTCTCTCTCTCTCTCTCGGTAGTTTGGCCGAGAGACACAAAAAAAACAAAAATTGGGAGAAACCGAGGGAACGAAGCTCCATCAACT
>NW_010371792.1:0-222 GCF_000414095.1 Morus notabilis | reverse complement strand
ATCGGCGCGTTGGCCAAATCCGAAGAAGACGTGCTCACTTACGCGATGTTTCCCGACATTGGCCGCAAGTTCCTCGAAGAACGCGCTGCGGGCACGCTCAAGCCAGAAGAGCTGTTGCCCATCCCGGAAGCGGGCGGCGTCAGCAAGCCCGGTGGTGAAGGCGTGCCGACCGAGTTTGTCATTGATGTGCATGGCGAAAGCTACCGCGTCGACATCACGGGC
>NW_010371791.1:0-222 GCF_000414095.1 Morus notabilis | reverse complement strand
CCCCGCCGGACCCCGCCACCGTGTAGGTGTCGTCGACCGCCGTCCGTCGGAGTTGTTTCTGAATTTTTCTGTTCATGCCCGACTGCCCGACCCGCCCGAATTGCCCGACCCGGAAACCCAAATTTTGCCCGAAGCCCGCCCGAAAAAATTAGTTGCTACAAATTGGGGCATTTCGAGAATCAAACTCGGGATCTCTTGCACCCAAAGCGAGAATCATACCAC
>NW_010371790.1:0-222 GCF_000414095.1 Morus notabilis | reverse complement strand
CGTAGCAGGCTTTATTTACTCAAAGATGAAGAAGAGCAAACCGGCAAGCGCTCATCCATCACACCGGCTTGGTTTTGGCTGATCGTGTTCGAAACGTTTTATTTCACTGGTATACGGTTGAATGCATTGCTCAACGTGACACTTGCAGACGTCAACCTGAAACAAAGACTGATCATGGTCAGGGCCGAAACGGAAAAAACACATCGAGAATTTTTCATCCCC
>NW_010371789.1:0-222 GCF_000414095.1 Morus notabilis | reverse complement strand
ACTTGATTAAGGGGCAGGGGGGGAGTAATTATTTAATATGTTTGACCCAATCACTTTAAAAAAAAATTTGCTTGACTCTATTGATGTTTGACAAAGGTAGAATATTGTGTGTATGTAAATGAGAAAAAAAGGGTGTTTTCCTTTTTAGGGGTGTTGGGAAGAGAGCTCAAGATAATCATGAGAAAATATATAGGTAGTTGACTTCATTAATTTAAATTTAAA
>NW_010371788.1:0-222 GCF_000414095.1 Morus notabilis | reverse complement strand
TTTTTATTTATATATATTTTTTATGAGAGAAAATACTATAATAAATTATGAATTATGAGGACGTTTAGTTGGAGAATTCAAACTATGTGATTTGAACCATTTTCAATTTACGTAAATTTTTTATGAGAAAAAATACTGTAATAAATTATAAATCATAATTCGAATCAAAGAACGAATTCTTCTATCAAATATCCTCATTTAAATTATAGTTTGAATTTTTTA
>NW_010371787.1:0-222 GCF_000414095.1 Morus notabilis | reverse complement strand
TTGATTTTGACCTTACTATTCCATAATTGTAATATTTTATGAAGTAATCCATGTCTTGCGTTTCAAATTATGCTTTTTATTGTGATTTTTTGAATTTTTAGAATATTCCAAATTATTTGTCCCAAAATTTGATTTTCACAAACCACAATTTTGTTCATACATCCTAGTATCATTTTAATCTTAAAAGCTACATCGCCCTTGATCTTAACGTTTTTTTTTTTT
>NW_010371786.1:0-222 GCF_000414095.1 Morus notabilis | reverse complement strand
AGAAATGGACAAAAAGTGCTTGATTGCCACATTTTAAAAGTTTGGGATTTTATCTTAAAATTTAAAAAGAGAATCAAAATATCACTTATTAAAGAGTTTTGAGACCAATTGTGTAAATTAGTTCAGTTTAAATTAGATATAAGTAAAATGTGATTGATTGATTAATTTAAAATAAGAAAGTCAATTGCTATTGGCGGCTAAGGTTGATGGTAAAGAAGGTAT
>NW_010371785.1:0-222 GCF_000414095.1 Morus notabilis | reverse complement strand
GTTCCGGGTTCAGGGTTCAGGGTTTATGGTTTGGGGTTTGGGGTTTACGTTTCACGGTTTTGGGTTCATGCTTCAGGGTTCATGGTTCAGGGCTCAGGGCTCAGTGCTCAGGGCTCTGGGCTCGGGGCTCAGGGCTCAGGGTTCAGTTATCAGGGTTCGGTGTTCGGGGTTACGGGTCCGGGTTCGGGGTTCAGGGTTCAGGGTTCAGGGTTCGGGGTTCGT
>NW_010371784.1:0-222 GCF_000414095.1 Morus notabilis | reverse complement strand
AGTGGTTGATTTGACGAGGCGACTCAGCACAAGATTTGTGGACATAAAATTTGCATGAATCACAGACATAGTAGAGTTCATCATTAACAGCCACGGAATACTCATCACATATTTCGCAGGTAAAGGATGTTGGTAATCCTTGTTGCTCATCCTTTCTTAGGAGCAAAGGATGTTGTTGGTGACTCCAGTGTTCAATCTGATTCATTTCTCTCTGTAATTTCT
>NW_010371783.1:0-222 GCF_000414095.1 Morus notabilis | reverse complement strand
TCAACGATGATTTGGTATTTATAGAGACCCAAAGCGTAGAAGTACAGTGCTATTACCTCTCAATTCTGAGTTCTCTCTCCTTGAGTGTGGGGCGAAACGCTTAACGGTTACTGATTCCCTCTTTCGCGCCACAGCTTAACGTTTCATGTCCAGCTTACGTGACGAGTTCTAGCTGGAAATTGTTAAAGCTCCAACTTATAG
The DNA here is from genome assembly GCF_000414095.1 of Morus notabilis. NCBI lineage: Eukaryota > Viridiplantae > Streptophyta > Magnoliopsida > Rosales > Moraceae > Morus > Morus notabilis. The sequence goes on along the minus strand of NW_010371783.1, from coordinate 21 downwards.
CGTGTCGACACGTGAGCGTGA
>NW_010371782.1:0-222 GCF_000414095.1 Morus notabilis | reverse complement strand
AAAAATAGAATATTCATAAAAAAATAGTGCCGCTTGTTGCATTAATTCTTAAAAATCGTATGTTAATTTTAGAACGCAAAACATAAACAAAAATAAAAATTTTTGACCCATCCCGGCTCCTAGGAGCCTCACTACGCGGGCGGGGGGCTTTTTGACATCGTTTTACTTTTTATTGTCATTTTTTGGTGTTATTTTTTGCAGGCATGTCCAGAAAAAAGTAAG
>NW_010371781.1:0-222 GCF_000414095.1 Morus notabilis | reverse complement strand
AAAAAAAAATGGGAGAATGCAAAAAAGTCACATACACTACAAAAAATTGTGGATTTGACGACAGTTTTATACAAAACCATCGTCAAACGTGTCATTGAAAACACGGTGGTTGACATGGCAACTATAGACGACGGTTTTTTAAAAAACCGTCATCTAATACTGGTATCTTTAACATGAAAAACCGTCGTTGAATCTAGTTTTTAACCCAGATAAACTTCATTT
>NW_010371780.1:0-222 GCF_000414095.1 Morus notabilis | reverse complement strand
AATTAGTTAAACACTAATTTAGATACTAAAATTAAACAACAGATTTGAGTCATGTTTGACATACTTGTCATTCCCCTTTTAGGATTTCTAGATGGCATATAGCACTTAGTGCTTTATCTAGCTTGGCTTATCTTTTTGTGAAAAATTATAACTAATGGAGAGGGTTAATTTTCCACTTGTTTTTATTTTTACAACGAAGTAACTCGTCCTTGGTGAATCTGA
>NW_010371779.1:0-222 GCF_000414095.1 Morus notabilis | reverse complement strand
TATATATATATATATATATTTCTCATTTGGTATCTTATTGATTGAGAAATCTCATTCAGAAACCCTAGTGTTTTAAACAATATCACATATATACCAGACTACCTTTCGAATCATTTTCCTAAAATTTTTAAAATGGCAAAACCACCCTTTTGAATCATTTTCCTAAAATTTTTATTTTTCTTATTATTATTATTATTATTATTATTATTATTATTATTATTA
>NW_010371778.1:0-222 GCF_000414095.1 Morus notabilis | reverse complement strand
GTTATTTTTTTATTATATTGCTGCTGTTGTTATCGTTGTTGTTGTTGTTATTGTTATTGTTATTATTACTGCTATTATTCTTATTGTTATTATTATTATTTGTTATTGTTATTGTTATTATTATTAATTGGAAGAAAGTATGACCTTTATTTCCAAAAAAAATCTCGTATAGAAATACTACTGGTCTTCTTCCCGGGTGATTTATGTTGTCGTGTTAATTAA
>NW_010371777.1:0-222 GCF_000414095.1 Morus notabilis | reverse complement strand
AGAGTTACACACTTGTGTTGTGCATAGAGAATAAACTTCCACGCTGATTAACTAATTCTTTAATTGTCCAAACAAAGTTAAAAGGTAATTGATCATTACCGGGTGGAGACATTCAGCAGCAATCGGCTCAGCTCCAAACCTTAAATTTTCTTTCAACTTCTCTTCAAAATTTTGTTCAGAAACTAAACACAAAGCTGCAGTAAAATTAAAACAAAGAGTGCA
>NW_010371776.1:0-222 GCF_000414095.1 Morus notabilis | reverse complement strand
TTTTGTAGAACTTGTTATTGCTTTCTAAGCATTCAAGTGGGAGGGAGAATGTGATGCCATGGAAGAGATGTTTGTGTCGTTCCAAGGGATCAAGAACGATCTTCGAGGGCGGTTGATGAATATTACTTCTCCTTCTGGAATGTGATGAACTTGGATAATTTCAATATCAATTCCCTGACAGGAATATTGTTGGATAACCAATAATTTCAGGGTTGAGAGTTT
>NW_010371775.1:0-222 GCF_000414095.1 Morus notabilis | reverse complement strand
GCATCGCTGGAGCGCTTGAGTTCGTCTTGCGCAGCTTCCAGTTGTGCCAGCTGTTCGTGCTTATCTGTTTCTTCTGCGCTGAGTGTCTGGCAGCGACGGAAGTCTTCCAGCCCCTTTTGCGCATCCAGCACTTGTTGGTACAGGGCTTCGGTCTGGGTCTTGCTCGCCGCACGGTCAGCCGCAACGGCTTGTTGAGTCTTGAGTTGTTTCAGTTCTTTTTCG
>NW_010371774.1:0-222 GCF_000414095.1 Morus notabilis | reverse complement strand
ATAATATTGTAATTATATTAACCATTTTAATAATATTATTATATTATATCATAGTTATATAATATGTTATTTAATAATACTTTTATTGTATTATATTAAATATAATAATAAATATACATTATATTGTAGTTATATATATTATATTATATTATAATCGTTATTTTTAATTATTTCAGTTAATATTTTAATAATATTATTATATTCTATATCATAATTATATAA
>NW_010371773.1:0-222 GCF_000414095.1 Morus notabilis | reverse complement strand
AGCCTTACCTGGACGGCTTCAACAAAGGTAAAAGCGCAACGCTGGTAACAGGTGTTGGCGTGCACGTTGAACCGTTCGGTGGTTACTCCAGCAAGTACAAGAAAATTGCTGACCTGCCAGAAGGCGCAACCATTGCCATCCCTAACGAAGGCAGCAACGCCGGTCGCGCCCTGCTGCTGTTGCAGAAAAATGGCCTGATCACTCTGAAAGATCCAACTAATG
>NW_010371772.1:0-222 GCF_000414095.1 Morus notabilis | reverse complement strand
TATGAATCGTTTAAGAACTGAACAATACTTTTGATGGAAATTAGAGAATTAAAAAATATTTGGTCATATGCACGTTTTCATATAATATTATCACTACATTAATTTTCTTTAGTCTTTTAGATTTTGTTTCATAATTATTTCTTTACACCATGATCCTCTTCTTTTTTTAAAACTTTTTAAGAAGTGTATTTCCCTGGTGGTAGAAGATGGCTTTTCCCTTTC
>NW_010371771.1:0-222 GCF_000414095.1 Morus notabilis | reverse complement strand
TTTTTTATGTTTTTTTTATATAATTTTGATCCTGACATTAAAATTGAAAAATGATTCTGAATCACATTTTTATCACATGATAACTAAATGTGATAACTGAAAATTTTATATAACTAGTTACAATAAATGCAAAATGTTATAGTTCTTAATAGATTTTAAAACTAAGAGAAAATTTTGCTAAAGGGTGATCGTCCAAGCAATTGTTATGGTTTCACAAAGATC
>NW_010371770.1:0-222 GCF_000414095.1 Morus notabilis | reverse complement strand
CTCTCAGAAAATGTTACATCTAACTTTTTCTGCTACAGTGAAAAGCGCTAAAAAAATATCACATTTCAATTCAAATTAAAAATTTAAATCTGTGAAGTGAACGAAACATTAGAGAAAAAATATATCACCCTTTACTCAAAATTCACTCGCTATATGGTTTAAAAAAAACTCACTCGCTAGATAAAAATAAAAAGAAAAGGATATAAATACAAGGAGTAGATA
>NW_010371769.1:0-222 GCF_000414095.1 Morus notabilis | reverse complement strand
CTCTCAGAAAATGTTACATCTAACTTTTTCTGCTACAGTGAAAAGCGCTCAAAAAATATCACATTTCAATTCAAATTAAAAATTTAAATCTGTAAAGTGAACGAAACATTAGAGAAAAAATATATCACCCTTTACTCAAAATTCACTCGCTATATGGTTTAAAAAAAACTCAGTCGCTAGATAAAAATAAAAAGAAAAGGATATAAATACAAGGAGTAGATA
>NW_010371768.1:0-222 GCF_000414095.1 Morus notabilis | reverse complement strand
CGGGACAGCCGCGGGGCTGCCCCGGGACAGCTCGGGACATCCCAGCGACAACACCAAGAACGCTCGGGACAGCCCCGTGGCTGCCCCGGGAGAGGCTCGAGACATCGTCAGGACAGCCCGGGACAGCCCGGGACTGCCCCGGGTCTGCCCCGGGACAACCCTGGGTCAGTATCGCGTCACACCCGGGACAGCCCCGGGACATCCCCGGGATAGCCTGGGACA
>NW_010371767.1:0-222 GCF_000414095.1 Morus notabilis | reverse complement strand
ATTATTATATTAGTATTAATGTAATATATCATAATTAATATAATATAATTATAACATCATATTATATAATAAAATAATAATAATAAAATTATTAATATAATTATGATATTATTTATTACAATATTACAACTATATTATATTATATCATATTGTTGTATTATCATATTACATTATATATATTATATTATAAGATATAATTACATTATAATATATAATATATTA
>NW_010371766.1:0-222 GCF_000414095.1 Morus notabilis | reverse complement strand
TAATTTAGAATTTTGGATCTTTTAAAAATTTAGTTTTAAAGAAAAATTTAGTTTTAAAGAAAAATTTAGTTTTATTAGAAAAATTTTAGTATATTTTAGTATATTTTAGTATATTTGAAAAATATAATTATTAAAAATTTTAGTATATTTTAGTATACTTTCAAAAATACACACTTTATATCTTTAAAGTGAATATCACTACTGCTAACTCCGGATCATGTG
>NW_010371765.1:0-222 GCF_000414095.1 Morus notabilis | reverse complement strand
AGAGATAAATGAGGCTTATCAAGGTTAGTATTTAGTTTTTATTTTTTTTAAAATAATTATAATGAGCTATTCGGTTTTCTGCATTTTTTCAGCATTACATTCTTTAGATTTTTAGCATTACTTCATAAGCTAGTGGGAAAAGAAAACCCAAATAGAATGTTCTTAAGTATAAGGAAAGTGAGAAGCACGAGCTTTAATGTTTACTGTGGGCCTAACCTTAAG
>NW_010371764.1:0-222 GCF_000414095.1 Morus notabilis | reverse complement strand
GGGGCTGCCCCGGGATAACCCGCGGTTGTACCGGGCTGCCCCGGGGCTGTCCCGGGGCTGTACCAGGGATGCCCCGGGCTGTCCCGGGGCTCCACCGGGGCTATCTCAGGGCTGTCCCGGTGTTGTAACGGGGCTGTACCGGGGCTATACTGGGGCTGCCCCGGGGCATCCCGGGGCAGTACCGCGGCTGCCCCGGGATAGTCCCGGGGTTGTACCGGGGCT
>NW_010371763.1:0-222 GCF_000414095.1 Morus notabilis | reverse complement strand
ATATATATGTCACTTATTATAGGTCTTCTAAACAATAATTTGTTCTTGCAATGATGTCTAAATAGTTCGATTTTCTAATGACTGCCTCAGGTTCAACATAAAAGTACAATAAAATTATAAAAGTCACATTATACTCAAGTGATTATTATTGATTAATTGATTATTGTATACATATACCATGACTTATTCAGGGTTTTTCACCCAATTACATTCGGAGACTAT
>NW_010371762.1:0-222 GCF_000414095.1 Morus notabilis | reverse complement strand
AAAAATTAAAAAAAAAATACTTTTGTGTATACATGATAAAAAACAAAAACTAAAATCCCGTTTATTTTACTGATTCGAGTTTAAAATTTAAATTTTATTATAGTAAAAAGCTCTAAAAAAAATCATATCTAATTTTTTTATTAAAGTAAAAAAACTCACATAAATCATATCTTAACTCAAATTAAAAACTTTAATCAACAAACTAAATGGCCTTAAGTTACG
>NW_010371761.1:0-222 GCF_000414095.1 Morus notabilis | reverse complement strand
GTCAGATATCACTTTCCCATATATATCCAGCGTTATGGGTCAAATTTAAACAAAATCATTCAGAAGAGGAGGCCATGGAGAGTACCTGGAGTTGCTGGACTTGTTTCTGGCGTTGGAGCTGGTTTTTGAGGGGTGACATGTTTAGGTGCTGGAACCACCTCTGAAAAATGAAATCCATTGATCAACAACTCAAATTGATGGGGGGGGGGGGGGGGGGGGGGA
>NW_010371760.1:0-221 GCF_000414095.1 Morus notabilis | reverse complement strand
TCGCCCTTCCCGGGGCGGTTGTAGAGCGCGAAGAGCGCTTCGATCTAACAGCTGATGGGCCTCGTTTCAATAGCAAATGTTGTCACCATTCTAGTGGCGGTGGTAGGGTGCGAAGAGAGCTTTGATATAACGCCTGATGGGCCGGCCCCATTACGACGCCAAAGGTTGTCCGCGTTCCCGTGGCAATTGTAGAGCACGAAGAGAGCTTCGATATGACGGAT
>NW_010371759.1:0-222 GCF_000414095.1 Morus notabilis | reverse complement strand
AACAGTAATTTATGATTTTATTTGAATGCAGAAAACTTAATGGAGCGGGAAAACGTGGGGCTTTATTTGAATGGAAAAATTCCCTAAAAAACAAAAAAAGAAAGACAAAGAAAGTGGAAAACCATCGTATTTCTTAAAATGAAGATAAAACTGGAAGCTTATTTTCTACCCTACTAAAGAGTAAAGAACAAGGTTGCCCAACTACCCAAACCAAAAAAAAAA
>NW_010371758.1:0-222 GCF_000414095.1 Morus notabilis | reverse complement strand
CCATTGGCCAAGGCTTGCAGCGACTCGGAATTCTTCTCGAATTTTAGCACTTTCCAGTCAGGGTGATTTTTTGTCAGCCAGATGTCCGCAGTGGTGCCAGTGGTGACAATTGTGGTCTTGCTCGCCAGATCATCCAGCGTCTTGACCGGGCTGTTTTCAGGCACCAGTGCCTGCACGGCAACGCGCAGATTCGGGTTGGTGAAATCCACCGCTTCGCGGCGC
>NW_010371757.1:0-222 GCF_000414095.1 Morus notabilis | reverse complement strand
TTACAACATGATCTGCGACATCAGCTGCTGAAGACGGTTCTTGGGTGTATTTTTTTTATTTTTAATTTGTTTTCATTGTTTCTTTGGCTTATTTTTGTCAAAAATGGGGAGAACAATGTAATCATTTACGTTTTTTGAATTTTTAGGATCATTGTTAGTTTTGCCAAAAAATACCAAAGGGGGAGATTGTTAAGTATTTTTATTAGTTGGCAATTTATTGGC
>NW_010371756.1:0-222 GCF_000414095.1 Morus notabilis | reverse complement strand
GCCAGCTTACTAAGGTATCAGAAACTATCCATATTGGTGTTGATGAATAGGTCGATACCCTCGCAAACACCTCCTTATAGAAGGTATTCCATAACTGAGTTACGGATCTTACTTATATGAATGCCGGGTTGTTTATCTCTGCAACAGTTGTTTCTGAATCTGGATGGTAGTCCCAGCAACCATCTTCATCATTCCATGAGAGTTCAGAAATGGCACCCACGG
>NW_010371755.1:0-222 GCF_000414095.1 Morus notabilis | reverse complement strand
AAAAATATTATAATAAATTATAAATTATAATTCAAATCATATCATCCAACCACTAAACAATCCAAATTTTATAACGAGATAAGAAACATGGCAGTAAAATTAATTATTGGTTCCAAGTATAAAAATCAAAAGTACGAGTGCAAAATTTGAGTGAGACATTATTACGAGAAAAAAGAGAGAGAGATACAAAACAAAAAACCCTCGGTCTCATTTCAGTCAGCT
>NW_010371754.1:0-222 GCF_000414095.1 Morus notabilis | reverse complement strand
TTGTGATTTGAGTTGTTCAAATAACATGTGAGTAAATAAAAGTTTTTCTAATAATAAAATTCGAGGACCCTCACAATTGACCGAGTAAGACCTTCTGTACGGGAGGTGCGTGCCAAAATTCGTAGTCTTAAAAACAATACTTAAAGCATCTCCAACTATATTAATTATTTCATATTTTTAATTAAAATGACTAATGATTTAACTTTTTTTTGGTTTTTTTTT
>NW_010371753.1:0-221 GCF_000414095.1 Morus notabilis | reverse complement strand
CGGGAAATTTTCAGGCTCTATAACAGGTGGATCTGTCTGATTTAAGCCAAGAATATTTTCAAACTTTTTACCATGATTCTCTACTTCAGGAGATGTTTCATTAAGACTAGAATCCCTAGGTTCACCGTTTTTAATTTCTAGAGGAGGAGCAAAATCCCAAAAAAATTCCCAAGACTTGAGGTCCAAAGATTCGGAGTTTGGAACTACAGGATATTTTGACT
>NW_010371752.1:0-222 GCF_000414095.1 Morus notabilis | reverse complement strand
TGATGGTATAGCCTCACTCATCATCATCTCATAAATACATCTTTCCTCTATCTCAAACAAAAGCCATCATTGACAATCAAATCCGTATCCTTAAAGAATTCGAAACCAAAAGAATAAATAATAAGACGAATCATACCTTAACGGTCTCCTTTATCTTGATTGCTAGGAGAATTCAAAAGAAAGATTAAGAGATAAGCTTGATGGCTGATTATGGAGAGGTGC
>NW_010371751.1:0-222 GCF_000414095.1 Morus notabilis | reverse complement strand
TTCAAATTGGGCTAATTTGAACCAAATCTGTCAAACGAACACCCCCTAAACGTCTCATAACACTATTTCTGATTTCAACGTAAATGTTAATATCAATTGTGTCTTTTTTTTAATATCAATTGCATATTTGTAATAAAAAAATATGATATAATATGTTGTTTTTATCTTTACTCTAATGCATAATACTATTTAAAATATTAAACCTACTTTATCCTATTATTA
>NW_010371750.1:0-221 GCF_000414095.1 Morus notabilis | reverse complement strand
ATCCTTCCGGAGATGATCCTCATCTGCCAGAACCTCCGCAACAATCTCCAGCATCCCAACGAGTATATCCGCGGCGTCACTCTCCGCTTCCTCTGCCGCCTCAACGAGGCCGAGATCGTCGAGCCTCTCATCCCTTCCATTCTCTCCAATTTGGAGCATCGCCATCCCTTCGTCCGCCGCAATGCCGTCCTCGCCGTCATGTCCGTCTTCCGCCTCCCCCA
>NW_010371749.1:0-221 GCF_000414095.1 Morus notabilis | reverse complement strand
ATATCCAGAAGCAGGAACTGTTTGCCCGTCGAACGGATTCACTTCTGTAGGGATAGACTTGAGAATTGCTAAGCCCTTTTCTACGCCCTCAGCGACTTTGTTTCCTCCGTTAGGAAGTATTGATGATTGGACAATCTTGTCTGCTGCTGGATCAGCACCACTCAACTTGTCTAAAAACCCATTCGACTTTTCAATCGTCACCTCATCCTGGCCGATGCCGC
>NW_010371748.1:0-221 GCF_000414095.1 Morus notabilis | reverse complement strand
CAGCAGGAAGACATCCATGTTGAACCAAGGAATTTACTTTGAATAGTATTTTGTACGGCAAGATGATTCCTTTAGGAGGAACCACCATGGGAACAAGGTCTGAACTAGAAGAGAAAGGACAACCTTGTTGCAGAGAGAATTGACCTTCGTCTTCTTTGTAGTAGACAAAAACATCGCGCAAGTTTGGAAGTTGGCGCCAGTTTGGAATCTCCAAGCAGAGA
>NW_010371747.1:0-221 GCF_000414095.1 Morus notabilis | reverse complement strand
TATAATTCATAATTTTAGGTTTAAATGATGATTTTGACATTATGATTCAAAATTAAGAATTTGAATCACCTTAAATCAAAATGAGAGTAGTTTTAGAATCATAATTTGAGTTAGTTTAAAATATCACATCAGATTCTGAATTATAATTCAGAATCATCCAAACCAAACACTAAAATTCAGAATCACTTATAAAATAAACACTGATTCTGAATTAAATTTCA
>NW_010371746.1:0-221 GCF_000414095.1 Morus notabilis | reverse complement strand
CTGTAAGGATTATTGACTTGGTAAAAAGATCATGAAAGTTTACAGCCAGATTGGCTTGGCAAAAGTACTTGCAAAGCACAGGGAAGTTTTCGTCCATAACTTTTTGTTTCCTGTGGTCATTCTCAATTCCCCAAAAGTGATGTCTGTCTATTTCATCTATTTAAATTTTTAATTTTAATTTTATTAAAATTAAATAAAATTATATTTAATTTTTTTATTAT
>NW_010371745.1:0-221 GCF_000414095.1 Morus notabilis | reverse complement strand
GGGATGGCTGGAAGATTCTGACCGACAAGATTGGTGACAAGGTTCAACTGGTCGGTGACGACCTGTTCGTGACCAACACCAAGATCCTCAAGGAAGGCATCGACAAGAAGATCGGTAATTCGATCCTTATCAAGTTCAACCAGATCGGTACTCTGACTGAAACGCTGGAAGCCATTCAAATGGCCAAGGCCGCCGGTTACACCGCCGTTATCTCGCACCGC
>NW_010371744.1:0-221 GCF_000414095.1 Morus notabilis | reverse complement strand
ACATAAATAAAAATGTAAATTTTTCACCCATCCCGGCCCCTGAGCTGGCGCTTGGAGCCCCACTACGCGAGCCGGGGGTTTTTTGACAGGGTTTTACTTTTTTCGTCATTTTCTGAGGCCATTTTTTTCTGTCATGCCTAGAAAAATGTAAGAATCGTATCTGTAAAATTTCATTATTTTTTGACGTTGTTTTTTATTTTATTATATTTCTTAAAGATGAA
>NW_010371743.1:0-221 GCF_000414095.1 Morus notabilis | reverse complement strand
ACAAAGAATAGCTATTTCCTTATGCATGTTGCTTCAAGCACGACATATTTGAACTAGAAAGGAAGACACGCAGGTAAATCAAAGAAAAAAAACTATTGAAATTAAAAGAAACTACCTGGAAGACACCGAGTTTCTGATTATATTCGGAATCAGGCACAGTCAATGAAACAGTAAGCTGCAATTTGTGGTTATAAGGAATAACACGAGCGCTGCTGCGCGTC
>NW_010371742.1:0-221 GCF_000414095.1 Morus notabilis | reverse complement strand
TGACCTTGATCACCACCTTACCTTTGGCCCGGCCCTGTTCGACATACGCCAGGGCTTGTGCCGTGGACTCGAACGGGTAAGTGCGGTCAATGACCGGCGTGATGACACCGGCCTCGATAAGTCCTGTGATCTCTCGCAGTTGAGCGCCACTGGCGCGCATGAACACGAACGCGTAGCTGACCGTCTGTTGGCGTGCTTTCCTGCGAATGCTGTAACTCAGC
>NW_010371741.1:0-221 GCF_000414095.1 Morus notabilis | reverse complement strand
ACCTATCCAAACAATTGAAGAACAAATATCAGCAAATAAAAGAACAATAAATGAACTCATAACATTAGATGCAAAAAATAATCTGGTTAGTACTATCAACTTTCTTATTATTTTATTACTACACTTACTAAAAAATTTAAAACCACAATGTTTTACTTTTTATTCAGGGTGAAAAATTCACTGTAAGAGCAACCATAGTAAACTTTTCAACATCTCAAGGA
>NW_010371740.1:0-221 GCF_000414095.1 Morus notabilis | reverse complement strand
ATTGACAAGCGTGTGATTGAGAGGTTCGAGAAGGAAGCTGCTGAGATGAACAAGCGTTCATTCAAATACGCCTGGGTGCTTGACAAGCTCAAGGCCGAGCGTGAGCGTGGTATCACCATTGACATTGCCCTGTGGAAGTTCGAGACCACCAAGTACTACTGCACTGTCATTGATGCTCCTGGCCATCGTGACTTTATCAAGAATATGATTACTGGAACCTC
>NW_010371739.1:0-221 GCF_000414095.1 Morus notabilis | reverse complement strand
ATTATTTTTAAAATATAAAAATTTACTTTTATAACTTTTAAAACTTATTGATTATGAAAAAAAAAACATATTTAGCATTTAAATCATTGAAGCAAAAATAAAAATAATATAACATATTATATTTTTTGATGCTAAATATATAATTGGCATTAGCATTTTACATCGGAGATGATATAAGGAACCACATGTTATTTTTTAATATTAAATCACAAAAAAATTCT
>NW_010371738.1:0-221 GCF_000414095.1 Morus notabilis | reverse complement strand
TTTAAATATTATTACATGTTCTTAAAAATTAAACCACTAAACACAATTTGATTTTTTTTAAATTGAAAATAATCTCATAATAAAACTACCAAACGCATTTTCAGAAATAATTCTAAAATAAAAATAAAAACTTTTTTATTTTTATTTTCATATAAAAAATAATATTATTTTATAATGAATTTCAAACGCACCCATAATTACTCCTTAGACAAAGTTTAAAA
>NW_010371737.1:0-221 GCF_000414095.1 Morus notabilis | reverse complement strand
TTTTTTTTTTACTTAAAATTATATATATTTTTTTTTGTTCGCACTGACAATGTTTTTAAGGATTGTTAAGACTAAACGACCTTTGACAGTAACAGTAACAGGGACATTTTGTCCTCTCTTTCTTTGAATGCGCATCTTCAATTAAAAAGACGTTATATTGCTTTTAATATATATGTGTGTGTGAGACCACGAGAAACCGTGATTTTTAGGTGCGTTAAACT
>NW_010371736.1:0-221 GCF_000414095.1 Morus notabilis | reverse complement strand
GGAAATGTATGTTACACGCTATTATGCTAATGTGCATGTTATTTTTTTTATTTTTTATTTTTTTTGCATGCCAAAAAACCAATAAAACGCTAATGGTTAAGGAAATAAAATCTTTTGTCACCAAAAGTTTGGAATATCAATCTTGTTTCCACAAAAGTTTATAATAATTTGACAGAGATGTTCATCCTTTCCAATGTTTAGAGATGTTTAAAACTAAGCAT
>NW_010371735.1:0-221 GCF_000414095.1 Morus notabilis | reverse complement strand
AAAAAAAAGATGGTAAACTGGGATAAATTAGTGACTAACAGAAATGTTGATCAAAGCATCTCTAGTGCATGCTAAATTAATATGAACTCTAAAATTTTTAGCTTTTTGACAAAAAGAAAATGATATTTTTAAATTACAGCATTTAGAATTGCATTAGTGTATTGGGATATAAATGAATAATCGTGCCAAATATGACATATCAGTCTTTTTTTTTTTTTTTT
>NW_010371734.1:0-221 GCF_000414095.1 Morus notabilis | reverse complement strand
GGAATTGACGCCTGATGGGCAGTTCTTCACCACCCCACGAATCGGAGAATGAGACGATGACCGTCTATGGATTCAGTAGCAACACGCGTCACGATGACCTGAAGCGGTTTTTGATCTGCTTGTGCTGGTTGTGCCTCGCCGCAACTTTCTTGGTTGCTCCACAGGCAGCTCAAGCAGCATTCGACGGTAACTTCAGCCCCGATCAAACCATGTCCAAAAAC
>NW_010371733.1:0-221 GCF_000414095.1 Morus notabilis | reverse complement strand
AATACTATCAAACGCTTATCAGCAAACTAAACAGTCATTGATCACCGATTTGGATTCTCTGTCAAATTCCTTTAAATTATCATACCATTTAAAAATCCAATATGATTCTAATGAGATTTGACAATTAAAAACTAAATTCTTTTAGTTCAGCAAAGTATACCCTACTACATAGTTCCTATGATCCTATTAGTTCTCTTGTAATAGAGAGAAAAAAAAAAAAA
>NW_010371732.1:0-221 GCF_000414095.1 Morus notabilis | reverse complement strand
AAAAGCTTTAAAAGAAAAAGAAAAAAGCTTGAAAACAAATAAAAAAAAAGCTTAAAAAAAGAAAAGAAAAAAAACTTGAAATCAAGCAAGCCAATAGTTTGAAGTACAACAATATTCAAACCATCATGGACACTTCTATATAATATAGATTTAATGGCGAAAAATTTAGATAAAAAAAAATTAAATGAGCAACATTTATATGAAAATGAATATTTCTCTTA
>NW_010371731.1:0-221 GCF_000414095.1 Morus notabilis | reverse complement strand
AAAAAAAAAGAAATTTATTTGTATTTTTGAAGTTAAGCTGCATGTTTGGTTATAATTTTATCCTTAACTTGCAGGAGTAAATTCATCAATCTATAAAGTCAAAAAAACAAAGCTATTAACTTAAATATAACATAATAAAATTGTACACATATTTGATAGTCCAAAAATATATAGTATAAAATTGTAAATATCTCAACAACAACAACAAAAAAAAAAAAAAA
>NW_010371730.1:0-221 GCF_000414095.1 Morus notabilis | reverse complement strand
TACAAATTCTATATGAACATTGAGAGGCTTTCTGAAAGAAGAGAAAAAAGATAAGTAATTTCAATACCTTGGGGAAAGAAACTTTGTTCTTACACCAACATATTTAATTAAGCTCATAGTTTCAAACACCTACGATATAATTATTTTATTGAATGAAATTAATTAAGAAAATATTTATGCTAGGAATTATATTTTTATCCTACCGGTAAGCACTGTTATTT
>NW_010371729.1:0-221 GCF_000414095.1 Morus notabilis | reverse complement strand
AATATATATATATATACAATATTATAAAAATTAAAATTTATAATAAAAAATATATGTTTTTTCGGGCCATTTGGGCGGGCTCGGGCTGCCAAAACCAGGCCCGCGGCCCGTTCGTGGGCCTTCTCAGGCTCGAGCGGGCGGGCTCAGGCGTTGGGCTCAAAATCGATTTTTTCAGACGGTCGCAGGCGGCTCATTCAAAGTTTCAACACTATTAACGACGT
>NW_010371728.1:0-221 GCF_000414095.1 Morus notabilis | reverse complement strand
AACTGTTCCCAAGTCATTCCCGCAACATCAATTCTCCTTCTCAGTTACTTCCACCAAGTACTTACTTGACTTTTCATCTTATACACACCGAATTCCACCCAATACTCCTCCGGTATTCCCATGGTGTTCAGGTGCTTCATGATGGAATCAAGCCAGTACTACGCTTTCTGGGGTCCTCCCTCACTATTAAAGGTAGGGATAGGTGCACGCCTAAACTCCCG
>NW_010371727.1:0-221 GCF_000414095.1 Morus notabilis | reverse complement strand
GAAAAACTTACTTTTTAATTCTTTGCTTGATGAAAGGAGGAATATCAAAAGAAGTGTTGGGACTAAAGAACTGAAGGGTCTCTCCCAAAAGTGGGAATCCCATTGACCCCGGTGGTAGTTTCCCACTGCACTTTGGATTCATCCACGTATAAACCCAATGTGTTATGCTTATAACAGCCAAAGCTCCAATGAAAAGTAGCCACATCTTTTTTTTTTTTTTT
>NW_010371726.1:0-221 GCF_000414095.1 Morus notabilis | reverse complement strand
CTTGCTCTAATTCATCCGAAATATTCTGTCTGGTTTAAGTGGTCTTGGACTAGGCTAGAACATGCCAGAGCCCAAGGGCCCCAAACCACAGGCCCGTTTTTAGGACCAGGCACATTATCGCTTGGGCAACTTGCACTTCTATCTCGGCTTGGGTTCGGATCATTCCTTTCTAAAAAATAGAGAATTTCTCTGCACATGAGTATAGATTTTTACCTCTTATT
>NW_010371725.1:0-221 GCF_000414095.1 Morus notabilis | reverse complement strand
TGGGGTTTGGGGTTCAGGGTTCAGGGTTTAGGGTCCAGGGTCACGGTTCTTGGCACAGGGTTCTGGGTTTAGGGTTCAGTGTTCTGGGTTCAGGGTTGGGGTTTAAGGGGTTTAGGGTTTGGGGTTTGGGGTTTGGGGTTCGGGGTCCGGGGTTTGGGGTTCAGGGTTCAGCGTTCGGGGTTCAGGGTTCGAGGTTCGGGGTTCAGGGTTCGAGGTTCGGG
>NW_010371724.1:0-221 GCF_000414095.1 Morus notabilis | reverse complement strand
AAAAAGAAAAGAGGATATGAATCCTCAATTTAAGCAACTCTAAGGTGAAAAATTCCCCGACTATCTCAATAAGCTATGCTCATTGATGAAAACATATTTATATTAGCATATTTGTCTTCTCTAACAATAAAAAAGAACTGCATAGAATTTTAAAAATTACTCTCTCAATCATTCATTAGTTTTCAACAGCCAAAAGAGAGTAAAAAAATCTTTTTTTTTTT
>NW_010371723.1:0-221 GCF_000414095.1 Morus notabilis | reverse complement strand
GCTTCAATAACAAACAGCCAGCTCATGAAGTAAGAAATCGTCAATAAAATATATATTTATGCATGCAGTAGCATATGTAGTTGTTTCCACCTCCTGCAATTTGAAGGTTGGGGTACGTGGGGACTAGGGATAAAATGGCATATATGTTACTTTATGATGATATATGCTTCTATAAAAGCTAATTTTATGCACGAGAAAAACATTATTAATCTACCTTGCAC
>NW_010371722.1:0-221 GCF_000414095.1 Morus notabilis | reverse complement strand
TTTTTGTTTTGAAAACATGTTAGGTAAACTTGTTTTTGTTTTCTTTTTTTGTTTTTTTAAAATTGTTATCAAATTTTATAAATTTTGAAAACAAAAATTTGTTGTTTTCAAATTTTTTTTTAAAATGTTTATGTTGTGGTCATTACTAAAACTAAAGTCGTGAAAGGGTTAGGATAGTTGTCAAAGTTCGATCAACGAACAAAATAAATGTCAGTGTAGGA
>NW_010371721.1:0-221 GCF_000414095.1 Morus notabilis | reverse complement strand
AACAATATCTGATTTATGGGTTGATAATGGGAAGAGATTAAGAAACATACATGTGATACATCAATAACTACATTCAGAATAATTTAAGAATAATATCTTGACAAATGTATTCTCTAGATCGAGATCAAAACTTACTTAACGCTTTTTAACATGTTAAAAACTCATTTTGGTATTAAAAACACTTTAAATATGTGTACTTAATTATGTTTGATAGTTAATTT
>NW_010371720.1:0-221 GCF_000414095.1 Morus notabilis | reverse complement strand
GCATTAACCATCAAGTCAATCAGTGACTTTTGACCAGTAAATCATTAATTAACATTGGTTAATCACTTATTGATATTGCTCATTCTGTGATTGCTCACCAAGTCAATAAATCAATATCGGTTCTTTTCAAGAAAATGAAGAAAACGGTCATTTTCCTAATTTAACAGAAGTTGGAGGTATTTGTAATATTTATGATAACGGTGCTTTAAAAAGTAACATTT
>NW_010371719.1:0-221 GCF_000414095.1 Morus notabilis | reverse complement strand
TTGCAGCAGCAACATCGGAACATGCTGACAGCTGCAGATATGATCTACATCATTGCTGAAATGTTCGGCAGCCAGGGCCGTGAAGCCAAGCAAGCTGCGGTGCGTAACTTCATGAACTGTCGGATGAAATTTGGCACTCCTGTTCGGGACCATATGCTACTGATCATTAGTTACCTGAATAAGATGGAGCTCATGGGAGCTGAGATAGATGGGGAGACTCA
>NW_010371718.1:0-221 GCF_000414095.1 Morus notabilis | reverse complement strand
ACGTTGCTTTAATTTGAAAAACTATGTCGTTAATGGTTTCCTTGTGTGCGTCTTTTTCTTGTAATCGAAACCTGGTGTGTGAGTGTGCGTGTGTTTTGTTTTTTAATCTAAAAGCCTTTAGATTCTCCTCTTACTAATACAAAAACACTGCATTTGAAAGCAACTTGAAAAACTATGTCGTTAATGGTTTCCTTGTGTGCGTCTCTTTCTTGTAATCAAAA
>NW_010371717.1:0-221 GCF_000414095.1 Morus notabilis | reverse complement strand
TTAAGTTGTTACGATTTGAACTCCCGAACCGAACAAACAAAGAAGAATCGTGGGAACCATTATATTATTTTCAACGTTTGCTTGCTTATTATTTTCAATGACGTAATTTGAAAGATGACAATGTCCCATATTATTTATTCAACCTTTGCTTTCTTATTAAATAATAATCACTTGTTAATTTTATATTCAACGTTTGCTTGCTCGTGAGTAGAACGTGTATA
>NW_010371716.1:0-221 GCF_000414095.1 Morus notabilis | reverse complement strand
AAAAAAAAACGGAAGAATACAGAGGAGAGAAGAAACGGGGAAATTGGCGCGGCGCGGGGTTTGTGCGTTTTGCGTGCGAAATGGATAAAATGAGTAAAATTAAATTGATAATTCAGAGAAAGTAATAATAATAATTGGGTGGGGTAGAGAAGCTGCAGGTTCGAAACCTATGAAGGGCAAGGCCATAGAGCCTCATCATCAAAAAATATATATATATATAT
>NW_010371715.1:0-221 GCF_000414095.1 Morus notabilis | reverse complement strand
AGCGCGATAACCAGCGCCCGGCCTGCTTCAAGGGCAAAGCCCAGCAGGTTAAGGTCATGGTCAACAACGCCTTCGCGGGCATCCATGACAAAGATCACTACGTTGGCGTCTTTGATGGCCTGCAGGGTTTTCACCACCGAGAACTTTTCGACTTCCTCGTGGATCTTGCCACGTTTACGCACACCGGCAGTATCGATCAGCGTGTACTTCTCGTCATTACG
>NW_010371714.1:0-221 GCF_000414095.1 Morus notabilis | reverse complement strand
GTTCTTTTTCATTTTTTAAAAAATTTTCGGTTTTGAATTGATTTTTCCCCCTTGGAGCGGGAAGTATAAGTAGAACAGGAGAATTGGTTTTGAAAAAAATAGAAGAATCCCACAAAAGAGGAAAAGAAATAGAAGATTAGAGACTTTCTTTAAAAAACAAAATACTTTCTTAAAAAAAAAGAGCATAAAAGCTGTGTATAAATAAACTGCATTAAAAAAAA
>NW_010371713.1:0-221 GCF_000414095.1 Morus notabilis | reverse complement strand
TATTAATAAAAATCTAATATCCTAAATTAGCAGCATCACTAGAATCATCATCGTTATCACCGGAAGGATTCGGAGGCGGATGGACTGGACGGACATACGGCACAGGAGGAGTAACCGCTGAGAAAGGCATTTGAGTGATGAAATCCTGCATCCCTTCGATAAACTTTTTCTAGGAGTATGCGACCCACTCCAGTCTTGTGTCCTCTGCGGGTGCCCAGAAA
>NW_010371712.1:0-221 GCF_000414095.1 Morus notabilis | reverse complement strand
AACCAGTAGATTTTAGCTGGTATTCGAGGACTTGGCCTTAAAGCTTATCTTGATGGGACTTCTCAGTGTCCATTGGAGTTGACACCCATTGTCGACGGTCGTCCTAGATCTGTAAATCCAGAGTATGTGGCATGGACCAGATAAGACCAACTTCTGGTCTCCTTTCTTCTCACCTCCATGAAGGAGAATATTCAAGCCCAAATGGTGGGCTGTCATACCTC
>NW_010371711.1:0-221 GCF_000414095.1 Morus notabilis | reverse complement strand
TGAACATATTTTCATTTATGGATTTCTTGATAAGATTAGTTATGGATTTATCTATGTTGAGCTAGATTTCTTATGTTAGAGAGGATTGATGTAACTTTATCATGGCAATGTTTTGAAATTTCTAGTGCTTGTTAATTAAATTCATTTCTAATCCTTTGTGTTTTCTCTATGCTTATTGTCTAATTTGATTATCCATTAAATTAGAGATTTAGATATGTGGA
>NW_010371710.1:0-221 GCF_000414095.1 Morus notabilis | reverse complement strand
GTTGGGTTCAAAATTCTGGCGGATTTCGGGCTAACGGTCAAAAAAATTCGGGCATTTTCGGGCAAGGGGCAAAATTCGGGCAATGGTCAAAAAAATTCGGGCACATTCGGGTTACGCCAGAAAATTCAAAAAAAAAATCCGACGGACGGCGAGGAATGACTTCTCCACGGCATCAGGCAGTCGGGAGAATGAATATTTTCAGGCTGCCCGAGGCCGTGCTC
>NW_010371709.1:0-221 GCF_000414095.1 Morus notabilis | reverse complement strand
AATCCGCGTACCAACCCTCGGCGAGTCCGTCAGCGAAGCAACTGTCGGAACATGGTTCAAAAAGGTTGGCGATACCGTCAAGGCTGATGAGCCGTTGGTGGAACTGGAAACCGACAAGGTAACGGTTGAAGTTCCGGCACCAGCCTCCGGCGTGTTGACAGAAATCGTTGCCCAGAACGGCGAAACCGTTGGTCTCGACGCGCTGCTCGGCCAGATCGCAG
>NW_010371708.1:0-221 GCF_000414095.1 Morus notabilis | reverse complement strand
AAAAACGACTAAAAGTCATTTTTTATTTATCTCTCATTTTACACTAAACCAAAAAAAATCGTTTTCATTTTCGTTTTTTGTCTTTATTGCGTCAAACGGAGTTTTGAAAGCGTTTTCATTTTTTCTTTCTCAAAAAATGTGAAAACAAAAACGATGTCAATTCCAAACACGGTCTATAGTACGGCACTTTGTTTTTTCGTTGTAGATAGCATAAGAAACAA
>NW_010371707.1:0-221 GCF_000414095.1 Morus notabilis | reverse complement strand
TTAATGTCCTTGCGTTCTTGGTCATAAACTGGAAATTATGTTTTGCAATTGTAGTTTTAAGCAATATTCTGATAAAGTCATGCTCAAGTAATGACCACAAGATTTATAAATCTATAATTTCAATAATAGTCTAAACATAATAATAATTTATAATAGTTATGAGAAAAGAAGAAAAAAAAAATCAGTAAGTTTTCTTTAGTTGTTACCTCCTCAATTCTATC
>NW_010371706.1:0-221 GCF_000414095.1 Morus notabilis | reverse complement strand
ATTTTCTTTTGTCTTTTCAGAACCTCTAAAAAGACTATCCTTGTGTATCTACTGGGTGATTGTGATTTGTGCATCTATTTTGAAATTCTATAATATCTCAAAAAATAGCAAGATTGAGAGGATTCTTCTCCGAAAGTACTACCATCTCATGACTGTTTCAATGTTTCTTCCTGCTCTCATCTTCCAGGTCTGCAACTAAGGAGGATGTTTGTGTCATATGT
>NW_010371705.1:0-221 GCF_000414095.1 Morus notabilis | reverse complement strand
CAAAAATGTGCTTTCAACTATATTAAAAACACAGAAAAGCTTCTCTTATTTATCTTCTGAATTATTATTATTAAAAAAAAAAAAGAACTAATTTAGACCCCACTTATTTAATAGATGACGTTGAAAGGATAAATAGACATAATCCCAAAAAACGACATCTAAAATGATACTTTTAGTAGTTAACATAACCGTGTACGGAATTAGAATGGACGCATTCAGCG
>NW_010371704.1:0-221 GCF_000414095.1 Morus notabilis | reverse complement strand
TCGTCCGTTCTTCTCTGCAGATCGATTCGTTTGGGTTTTTATAGAAGATGCCAGTTTGGGTTTTTATAGAAGATACGAAGGTATGCCTTGATTTTTTGGGCTTCTTTCTCCTTAAATCGTTCGTTCTTCTCTATGTGCAGATCGGTGCTTTTGGTTAGATTTTTGTTTTCTATGAAATTCCGTAGTTGAAGAAAAAAACCCACAATCTCTAGGTCATAAAA
>NW_010371703.1:0-221 GCF_000414095.1 Morus notabilis | reverse complement strand
AAGATGCCATTCACAATAACCCCAGCTACACCTGCAAAAAATGCTGTTCCCACAGCACCATTTGGATATTGG
This sequence comes from Morus notabilis, assembly GCF_000414095.1. Lineage (NCBI taxonomy): Eukaryota > Viridiplantae > Streptophyta > Magnoliopsida > Rosales > Moraceae > Morus > Morus notabilis. The sequence continues at coordinate 149 of NW_010371703.1, read as the reverse complement.
GATTGTCTCACAGAAGTGAATCCATCACAAACAACAATCTTTCCCCTCACGAAATTCACGTTCAACGAATTTTCTATACAGCTCCTGCGTTAAACATGCTTATTAATTAATTTAACTTTGGGTTTTAATATTTAATTTGTATATTTTCG
>NW_010371702.1:0-221 GCF_000414095.1 Morus notabilis | reverse complement strand
GCACAACGAGGATCATTTCTTAGGGACCGAGCATACTGAGGCTCCCTGGCGTACCAACACTCGCCAAGGCATGGCAATGGCGTCATCACGTGCGCACAACGAGGATCAATTCTTGGGGATCGAGCATACCAAGCATAACGAGCATACTAAGCATACATGATTAATTGGAGTAATCATGTATGTTCATCGAGTGGCGCCGTGACAATACCGCTTGACGTGAC
>NW_010371701.1:0-221 GCF_000414095.1 Morus notabilis | reverse complement strand
AATCTATGTCGAATTCTAAGTGGACTGAGATTGGAAGTCAAATTAGTATCTCTAATGAGGAATTTCACAAAAAGTTAAATTTTACTGATTACTTTCTTCAAAAATCGTAAATGGCATAGTTAATGATGTTAGCAAAAAATAGATAATACAAAGAAGAACAACAATAATTTATGGAAAAATAATATAACGAAATTATTACAACACTAATTCAACCTTTATAC
>NW_010371700.1:0-221 GCF_000414095.1 Morus notabilis | reverse complement strand
ATGGATGGTATTGAGCAAAGGACGCTGACTGATAGTTTCGGTCGTAAGGTACCGCGGTTTTACGCAATGAATATGCCTGAAGGTACGGGCGTTTATTACGATGCTGATGTCGCCTGCTGGAGAAATAAAACAACCGAGGAGCTGCTTTGGCTCGATAACAACGGTAAATGGTGCGTGGGGGACGAGCGTCGTTATCTGAGCGTAAAAAACCGCCTTCGCGC
>NW_010371699.1:0-221 GCF_000414095.1 Morus notabilis | reverse complement strand
GAGGGGAGCAATCGATACAGCGTTTAACACCCATGGCGTGCAAGTGGAAAGATATTATCGCCGCCCGATCATGTCGGCTTTCCATGCATTCTATTCCCTCGGGGGATTCCTGCTAGGAATGGTCGGGAGTGCGTTCGCCAGTCGTTTCACGGATAGCGCACAGATGCCCTTCACCGTGCTTGGCGGAGCGATGGTAGTTGTTGGCTTGATTGTCGGGCGCT
>NW_010371698.1:0-221 GCF_000414095.1 Morus notabilis | reverse complement strand
TCGATTTACGTGTATTTTTTGTGAGAGAAAACACTGTAGCGAACCATGATTCAAATCATGGTTTGAATCCTCCAACCAAACATCTCCTTCATTAAAGAGAAACTTGAAGCGGAAATCATCTGCTTGCCGTTTGTTCCAACTCACAACAGATAGCTGATATCTTGACTAAGGGGCTTCTACGGTCTCATTTTGAATTTTTGACAAGTAAGTTGGGTATGATA
>NW_010371697.1:0-221 GCF_000414095.1 Morus notabilis | reverse complement strand
TTTTATTATAACAAAACTCGAATTCTAAACTCGAATCGGTGAAATAAACAGAGTCTAAAAATAAAGATAAATTGAGGTACAGATCTCTTTTTATCAAAAACTATATTAAAAAGAAAACTCATTTTACTCAACGGTCAGACTTTATATTCCACCTTAGTGAAAGATTGGGACCCACGTCACCACAAGGTTCTTCCAGACATGTGGAGCTGTGTTAGGACTAA
>NW_010371696.1:0-221 GCF_000414095.1 Morus notabilis | reverse complement strand
GTGTAGAATTATGTCTTGTTTATTTGATGACTCAAATCATATTACTATAATATTTTTTTTATAAATATTTAAGTTTAATTTTTTTATTATAGTATTTTTCTCTCATATATACAACTCAAATGATGACTTAAATTATGTAAATAAAATTATTATATTCATTTAAATATCGCGCAGTTTTATGAATATTACTAAAAGATTTTCTCACATACTACTCCCTTTTT
>NW_010371695.1:0-221 GCF_000414095.1 Morus notabilis | reverse complement strand
ATATGAGAGAAAATCATTTTACTTCTTTCACCTGTGTATTTCACTTCTCATTCCTTCCTCTTTTCTATCCATCCTACCAAACATAGTATAAATTAAATAAATAACAGATTTTAAAATTATTTGAAATAAATAACAGTTTACTGTATAAATGTTACACAACTGTTAAAGTTTTCTTAATTTAGTTTTAAAAATCTACTATTTACTACAATTTCTCATTTTCA
>NW_010371694.1:0-221 GCF_000414095.1 Morus notabilis | reverse complement strand
CATTATTCACAGAAACTGAAAAGCAAATACCTGTGGAATAAGAAGTTGAGACATCATGAGAATCATTTCCCTTGGTGGAGGATGATAGATGTGTGGAAAACATCGCCATTAGTTGTTGATACTGCATTGGACTGAGGTTTTGAAAGAAATTCCCTGTATTTGCATTCTCGGCATCTGTAGGCTTGCTAGATACTTGATTAACAGCAACAACCTGATTATTA
>NW_010371693.1:0-221 GCF_000414095.1 Morus notabilis | reverse complement strand
ATATATAACAAAAGCAAAGAAAAGTTACTCTCGTATTATCTTTTGTGTCTGTGTAATATTAATGATAACTCAGTTTCACCATGTGTTAAAAAACTAAAGTTTAAAAGTAAGCTGTATATATATATAGCTTACTTTTAAATTTTACCTTTTTAACACGGTGGAACTGAGTTATTCTTAGTATTACGCAGAGTAACTTTTCTTTTGTTTTGTTATATATATAT
>NW_010371692.1:0-221 GCF_000414095.1 Morus notabilis | reverse complement strand
GTTACAGCCCCGGGCAGCCCCGGGGAAGCCACGGTATAGCCCCCGGACAGCCTCGGGGCAGCTTCGGGACAGTCCCGGGTTAGCCTCGGGACAGCCCCGGGACACTCCCGGGGCAAGCCCGGTACTGCCCCAGTAAATCCCCTGGACATCCCCGGAACGGCCTAGGGGTAGCCCCGGGGCAGCCCAGGGTCAGCCCCGGGGCAGCCCCAGGACAGCCCCGG
>NW_010371691.1:0-221 GCF_000414095.1 Morus notabilis | reverse complement strand
AGATCTTCACTGAAATGAACCTGCTTTCAACGTCGGACATGATTTTTTGGCGCATGCATATGCTACTTATCGGCACCGCAGCAGAGCAACACATAGGGAATACCATTTCGGACGCCGCGATCGACGACCTGCAGAGTTTCGATGACCTCGCAGTGAAGTATTTGCACATCACTGGCAAGGGCAGTTTCTACAATCCAGCATCTCAATCCGAAGCGATCATG
>NW_010371690.1:0-221 GCF_000414095.1 Morus notabilis | reverse complement strand
TGATCATTCTATGTTTTCCAGATGGAAGAGGACCTATAAATCCAAAGGGCTTGCAATATTACAACAACTTTATTAATGAATTAGTCAGCCATGGTCATTACCAACACATGATATGAGTTTCTTTTTATCTGTTTCCCCCTTTTTAAAAGGAAACATAATGCTAAGGCTTGCTTGTTCCTCATCAACCAGGAATCCAACCACATGTTACATTACACCATTTT
>NW_010371689.1:0-221 GCF_000414095.1 Morus notabilis | reverse complement strand
TCCAACAAGGACGCATTTGTGAGATCGAGGATCAAATTTGCTCCTATGGATCTAGATTATGAACAAACGCTAGGCATCCAAAGACGCGAAATTCCAGAGGAGTAGAGGGTCGTGTGTCAGGATAAAATTGCTGGAAACAATCAATAGGAGTTTGATGTTTCAACACACGTGGGGGAATACGGTTAATCAAATAACAAGCAGTGAGAACTGCATCACCCCAA
>NW_010371688.1:0-221 GCF_000414095.1 Morus notabilis | reverse complement strand
GAGGCAATTTCTAAGCCTGCCGAGCTTCCTTCTGGCGCTCATCCAAGTGAGCCAGTTCCTGCTCCTGCTGATGCTGCTGCCGCCATCCCAGCAGCCACTAATGGTGGTGCAGCACCACCACCACCCTCCACTGGAAAATACGTGCCTAGGTTCCGCCTGCAAAACCCTGAAGGCTCTGCACAGGCTCCAACTCCAGAACCAGATCGCTGGGGCAGGCACGA
>NW_010371687.1:0-221 GCF_000414095.1 Morus notabilis | reverse complement strand
TTGGACAATTCTCAGTCAGAATGATCAATCCTTCACCATCTCGCTCTTGGTTTTGCTCGTTGAATAATGGCCCAAGATTCACTCGTGGCGTTCTCAGTCCACCACTTCTAACTTTCTTCACTGAGTTTTCTCCAAGTTGAGTGACCAAGCCCATTTGATTTCTGTCACTGATTATTGCCTTCACTTTCCCTTTTTGTACACTCTTTTTGAGAGTCTTTGAA
>NW_010371686.1:0-221 GCF_000414095.1 Morus notabilis | reverse complement strand
TGAATCCGAACTGTTTGTCTAGTGCTTATTTGATTTTTTTTTTTTTTTTTTGCTTTTTCACTACATGAGATTAGTGCCGGAAGAACGGGCCGTGGGCCGCCCAAAGCTCAAAAATTTTTGGGCTCGGCGGGTAATGTCTTAAGTCTGTCTGTCCAAGTTTTAAGTAGGACTCAGGCTCGGATAGCCCAAAAATGAAGCAACAATACAAGCCGTGGAAAATT
>NW_010371685.1:0-221 GCF_000414095.1 Morus notabilis | reverse complement strand
AAATAAATTCAAAATTATTAATAAAACTAATTGTGTTAAGTTTCCTTAATAATGATTTCCTTAGGATTAACAGCCAACCATACATACTAATGCAAAGCTGTTTGGTTTTTCTTTCTAGTTTCTACCATATTGCATGTACTACCAAAACCAATTTTATTTAAATTATATTCGGCAGCAAAAAATGAATAAATAATTTCTTAAGAATTTGTCTAAAAAGGGAT
>NW_010371684.1:0-221 GCF_000414095.1 Morus notabilis | reverse complement strand
AACAACAACAATTTATGGGTGCTTTTAGAATTAGTTTTAAAATGATTTTGTTTTCAATAAAAAATAAAAATGAGATTATTTCGAAAATCATTTTGAAAACGATTTTGAAATTGCGTTTGTTAATTTTTTTAAAGATTATTTTGAGTATAATAAAAGAGTAAAATCGTGTTTGATTATAATTATTAATAATAAATATAATATTATTGATAAGTATTAAAAAA
>NW_010371683.1:0-221 GCF_000414095.1 Morus notabilis | reverse complement strand
AAGAACTTCAAGAGACAGTCTTTGATGCTGAAGATCTCTTGGCTGAAATTGAAGCTGATGCTCTCCAGCAAAAGATGGAAGCCGAGTCGAGAACCGGCGGCCTAAGCAAGGTGAGTAACTTCTTTTCCTCTATTTACGATTCAACTGATCGGGAGAGGAAGGCCAAGATTGAGGAGATTCTTGAGAGGTTGGAATATATTGCGAGTCAAAAGGATATCCTT
>NW_010371682.1:0-221 GCF_000414095.1 Morus notabilis | reverse complement strand
TATATATATATATATTGTTTCTATACAAGTAAATATGCTTACTTATATTTAGAGGCAAGATCTGATTTTTAGTTGTTAAGTTCGTCGGTGATTTACTAGCTTGAAAGAAAAAATAATGGGATCATGTTTTTGTGCATATTCTTTTATATGTATGATCTTATTCATAATACATTGTCTCCTTAAAAATTACCTAAGAGTCGTGATTTGTATTTCTGTGTGTA
>NW_010371681.1:0-221 GCF_000414095.1 Morus notabilis | reverse complement strand
TTCTAAATACCCTTTGTTTTTGTTCCTAATACCTTATTATATCTCATATTGTTGGCACATACTTGTCAAAGAAAAGTTTTATCTTGCTAAGAAGATGTATTCATGTAGACTTGAAATTAAATAGTGGCATGTGGATGCTTTCAAATGAAAGAGACAATAGAAATTTCAAGCGAGATTGAAAACAATGATATCCTCTATGCTTCATTGAAAAAAAAAAAAAA
>NW_010371680.1:0-221 GCF_000414095.1 Morus notabilis | reverse complement strand
GAATTTGGACGCCGGCAGCAATAGAGAAGAGCCAGCCTAGATTCTGGAGCTGAGCCCAGTTTGTGTAGTGGAGAACTTCCCACTCTCTCCTCGCCCTCATGTCCCTTCAATAATACGATGACACGTTAATTAAAATATTTTAATTAATATTATAACATTTTTTAATTAATATAATGTGATATTTTAATTGATGTAGGGTGGTAATTTTGATGGAGATTGGA
>NW_010371679.1:0-221 GCF_000414095.1 Morus notabilis | reverse complement strand
CTCTCAACGTGGCTAAGGGAGAGAATTTGGTGGCTTGGCTGAAGCTCCATAGGCCTGTGAGATGACATGTGAGATGCATGACAATATAATTATTATCAATCATAATAAATAAATAAATAAATAAAGACATGCAAGCGAAATAGAAAAACTTGGTTGGATTCTATAAACCTAAGAATTATAACCCCAATAATAATAATAATAATAATAATAATAATAATAAT
>NW_010371678.1:0-221 GCF_000414095.1 Morus notabilis | reverse complement strand
AAAATTCTGTCCTGTGTTTTCAGTTCAGAGGTTCCATGTTTTATATTTGGGGACAGACTTTATTGATTTTCTGTGTGGGCCGATTATTCAGTGGTGCTGTGATTATTTATTTAGTGCTTTTGTTTAGATGCACACGTTTCTCCATATGTCGCATGTAATGATTAATCTACATTTGTGAAGTATATTTGCAAACACAAACACACACTCTCTCTCTCTCTCTC
>NW_010371677.1:0-221 GCF_000414095.1 Morus notabilis | reverse complement strand
TCTCTCTCTTTTTGTTTTGGCTTTTTTTAAATCCATGTGTTGTGCATATGTGTAAGTGGTTGCTTTCATATTGCATTGATGTTTAGGTGAGTGGCTTTTTGTTTCTTGAGCATCTTTCCTTTGATCAGAAACAAATACTTCTTTTTGGTGCAATTGACTAATAATGAAGACAAAAATTCTCTATTTGTTCTTTCGTTGTGTTTGTTCTCAAGATAATGCCA
>NW_010371676.1:0-221 GCF_000414095.1 Morus notabilis | reverse complement strand
GGGATTTTACTCTAAACGGAATGACTTGTGCCTCACTTTATTAGAATGCTGCAGCAAATTTTTAAAAACTTTTCATCCCATGTTCGGCGAGTCTCTTTGTCAAAACTGGAAAGCTATCTGACACCTTTCCTCAAAATGGAAATGCTCTGACAGCCCGCCACCGTTTCCCCTATTCCAGAACCTTTCATTCCATTTTCAGACCATTTTTTTGTCAAACCAAG
>NW_010371675.1:0-221 GCF_000414095.1 Morus notabilis | reverse complement strand
AACTATTGATCTATTAATTTTAATTCATCTCAAGTCTTGGCCTATTTCCTTTTTTCTCCCTATACAAAACTACATATTAATTAAATTAGTCTCAATTATTCTTATCCTTGCCAAACCCCTCAATACTCAAAACCCCCATGTGTAATTTCCTGTTTTTAATTCTGTAAATATGATGTAAGACAAGATAGAAGTGGAACAAGATTTAATATATATATATATAT
>NW_010371674.1:0-221 GCF_000414095.1 Morus notabilis | reverse complement strand
CGCGCGCGTGAGGAGAACTCGCGCGGAGAGCGGGCGGTGCGCGCCAGGCACGCGTCTGCGAGGGGACAGCTGGGTCCCACAGCCTGCGGTGCGGTAGTGATCGACACGTGTCGGCTAGGTTAGCTCGCGGCTTCTTGGCTCAGCTCGCGGCTCTCGGCTTGGCTCGGCTGGATGATAGGCTGATGGGCTTTGGGCCGAATTGGGCTTTTCTTGGGCTCAAC
>NW_010371673.1:0-221 GCF_000414095.1 Morus notabilis | reverse complement strand
GGGATTTTACTCTAAACGGAATGACTTGTGCCTCACTTTATTAGAATGCCGCAGCAAATTTTTAAAAACTTTTCATCCCATGTTCGGTGAGTCTCTTTGTCAAAACTGGAAAGCTATCTGACACCTTTTCTCAAAATGGAAATGCTCTGACAGCCCGCCACCGTTTCCCCCGTTCCAGAACCTTTCATTCCATTTTCAGACCATTTTTTTGTCAAACCAAG
>NW_010371672.1:0-221 GCF_000414095.1 Morus notabilis | reverse complement strand
AATAAAATTGACAGCAAACAATTATGAAATTTTGCATACACGATCCTTACATTTTTTGGGCATGCCTGCAAAAAATGTAATAAAAAATGACAAAAAAAGCAAAACATTGTCAAAAAGCCCCAGACCTGCGTAGTGAGACGCCCAGGGGCCGGGATGGGTAAACAATTTACAATTTTATTTATGTTTTGCATTCTAAAATTAATATATAATTTTTAAGAATT
>NW_010371671.1:0-221 GCF_000414095.1 Morus notabilis | reverse complement strand
TGCAGTAATCAATCACCTGATGGAACACAAAATATTAAATTTTTTTTTAATAAGAAAGACGCCTTCCATTGATAATTAATCAATTACGAGGAAAAAGGACGACATATCATCATGAAAGCCAAAAAAAAAGAGAGAATAAAAGGTCCTCCTAGAAAACAAAAACAAAACATTGAACTATGAATTACATACAACCAATTTAGACTGATCAAAGAAAAGGGAAA
>NW_010371670.1:0-221 GCF_000414095.1 Morus notabilis | reverse complement strand
CGCGGAGAGGAAGGGAGATCCGGGTGACGTGCGCGTGGAGGAGACTCGCACAGGAGAAGGGTCCGTGCGTGCCAAGCGCACGTATGCGCAGGGACAACTGGGTCCGACGGACCTGCGGCGCGGCAGAAGACGACATGTGGCGGTTGGGATGGGCTCGTGGCTTCTCGGCTTGGCTCGGCTCGGCTGGACGATGGGCTGATGGGCTCAACTTTTGGGTTTTG
>NW_010371669.1:0-221 GCF_000414095.1 Morus notabilis | reverse complement strand
CTTTTTTATGTTTACTAAAATTAAGAATAATAATGTTCTTTTATATAATTAAATAATCATTGACCATATAGTAATTAATTAAGGGCCGCTAAGTAAATTTATCATCTATTTCCTTTAATAGGGAATCAATTACTAAAAGAGTGTAAAGATTAATATTCAATTTTCTCATTTTCTATTGTGTGGGGCCATTAAATTCTCATTAGTGATTTTGTAAATAAGTA
>NW_010371668.1:0-221 GCF_000414095.1 Morus notabilis | reverse complement strand
TTAAGAATAATGCTATAAGACCCTTGTGATGCATGGTAAGCACCATCAATTAATAAATTGGATTCCGTAGAATGGGGTCCACTTCTATTAGTGGTGATGCTTAACAATCATGTTGCCCTTCAAACATTTTTTTTTATATCAAAGACCAATTATTTAAACTTGCTTATTCCTCTAATTCTTTTCTCACTCGTAACTATTGTCCGTAGGAAAGGTGGGGTATA
>NW_010371667.1:0-221 GCF_000414095.1 Morus notabilis | reverse complement strand
TTAAGAATAATGCTATAAGACCCTTGTGATGCATGGTAAGCACCATCAACTAATAAATTGGATTCCGTATAATAGGGTCCACTTCTATTAGTGATGATGCTTAATAATCATGTTGCCCTTCAAACATTTTTTTTATATCAAAGACCAATTATTTAAACTTGCTTATTCCTCTTAATTCTTTTCTCACTCGTAACTATTGTCCGTAGGAAAGGTGGGGTATA
>NW_010371666.1:0-221 GCF_000414095.1 Morus notabilis | reverse complement strand
GGTTCAGGGTTTAGGGTTCAGTGTTGCGGGTTTCAGGTTCTGGGGTTTGGGTTCAAGGTTGGGGGTTTAGGGGGTTTTGCGTTTAGGGTTTAGGGTTTAGGGTTCGGGGTTCAGGGTTCGGGGTTCGGTGTTCGGGGTTCGGGGTTTGGGGTTCGGGGTACGGGGTTCAGGGTTTAGGGTTTAGGGTTTGGGGTTTAGGATTTAGGGTTTAGGGTTTGGGG
>NW_010371665.1:0-221 GCF_000414095.1 Morus notabilis | reverse complement strand
AAAAGGATACTAATCAAGAATAATGGGTAAAAATTTAGACTCGTGCACTTTTAAGTGTGAGTTTAATAATTTTCTCTTCAAAATATGTCCCCCAAATTTTGAAAAGGGCTTCATTTCACCCTTTGAATTATGTATCCTAGTTCAAAATACCTTATACATTTATAAAACTAACAAAATGATGATGCGGAATTACTTGAACTTTTATAAATGTCCCTCAAATC
>NW_010371664.1:0-221 GCF_000414095.1 Morus notabilis | reverse complement strand
AAGGAAAAGATAATTATAATAAAGAAAGAATATTCTTTCCGTTAATACTCCCCTTCAACTTGGAGCATGTATGTTGTGAATGCCCAACTTGTGAAGTAGTGAATGAAAAGGCACTTGTCCCAATGCTTTGGTGAAGATATCGGCCACTTGATTTCCAGTTGGCACATATGCCGTCTTGATTTCTCCCCTTTCAATCCGTTCCCGTACAACATGGCAGTCGA
>NW_010371663.1:0-221 GCF_000414095.1 Morus notabilis | reverse complement strand
TAGTCCCAAGGCAGCCGCGGGACAGCCCCGTGACAGCCCTAAAACAGCCCCGGTACAGCCTCCGGATTACCCCAGGACATCCCGGGTCAGCCTCGGGACAGCCCCGTGACATCCCCGGGACAGCAACGGGACATCCCCGTTTAGCCCAAGTACAACCCCGGGACAGCCCTGGGATAGCCACGGGACAGCCACGGGACAGCCCCGAGGCAGCCCCAGTACAA
>NW_010371662.1:0-221 GCF_000414095.1 Morus notabilis | reverse complement strand
CAACCCCGGTACAGCCCCGGGACAGCCCCGGGGCAGCCCCGGTACATCCAGTACTGCCCCGGGAAAGCCCAAGGACACCACGGGTTAGCCTCGGTACATCCCCGGGACAGCCCGGGTCAGCACCGCGACAGCCCCGGGACAGCCATGGGGCATCCCCGTTTCAGCCCCGGGCACAGCCCCAGGACATCCCAGCACAGCCCCGGGGCAGCCCCGGGTCAGCC
>NW_010371661.1:0-221 GCF_000414095.1 Morus notabilis | reverse complement strand
CTGGCTGGGCCCACGCGGAGGAGAGCTGGACGCGCGCGGAAGAGAAACTGGCGCGTAGAGGGAGAGTGCTCGCAAAACGCGCGTACGTGGGGGAATAGTGGGACACGTGGCGAGCTCTGGTTGGAGGGAGCTAGAACGCGAGACCCACGCGGAAGAGAGAGGAAGTCTGGGCGACGCGCGCGTGAGGAGAACTCGCGCGGAGGAAGCAGCGTGCGCGCCAA
>NW_010371660.1:0-221 GCF_000414095.1 Morus notabilis | reverse complement strand
ATATATATATATGCACTATTTACCATTTATTTTTTTCTTGAAAAATGTTATATGTGCTATAATTTAACTAAAAAAGCGTTTAAAGTTAAGAACTTGAAGCTAGCGCTAATTAAGTGGCTGCGTCCCTACCTGCAGAGTAGAAGATGCCCATGTCCTCGCCCCGGGGCGTTTCGGGCGTTATTTCATGGCCGGTCCAGTTGTGGACACAGTTGTGTGGGTGC
>NW_010371659.1:0-221 GCF_000414095.1 Morus notabilis | reverse complement strand
GTTTCGCCATCTTGTTGGTTAGGAGATCCTAGGGTTTTGAACAGGAGAAAGGGAAGGTGGCGTGACATGTTGTGGAAGAACCGATCAGATCGGCGTTTTCAGCGAATGAAGATGTCGTTGTTCACCGGAGAAAATGTTGACGAGTGGGTCTCTTGAGCTGAACGTTATTTTCTGTTGTATAGGTTGACAGAAAGAGAGAAAATATGGGCTGCGGAAGAGGC
>NW_010371658.1:0-221 GCF_000414095.1 Morus notabilis | reverse complement strand
GTGTTGAGTCTGTTGGGCACATTTACACAATCCCTCCTATAAAAATCACTCCACAAACCACTCTTGTCATGATGAGAAGCTCTAAATGAGCACGAGTCAGAAAGTGGGGCTGAACTAGAAGAGGGCTCTGCAACATTCGAAGTTGGCAATGAATCTAAACCCATCAGTCTAGCAACTACACCTGGGGCTCTAGCCCCACTTCCATCTTCACTGGTTACACA
>NW_010371657.1:0-221 GCF_000414095.1 Morus notabilis | reverse complement strand
GATGGAAATCCACCGGCCACCACGAATCTTCGCACGCGCATCGGAAATCACGATCACAACAATTGCGGGGGAAATTTTGGTCTTGGAGGCCCCTGGCTTCTTCGCAGAGATCAAAATGCATTGGTCTGGGATAAGACTCCTCCTCACAACAGAGCAAGCACCTGGACAACCAGGTTCAGACCCCCTCTATTGCGTGAAAATCGCTAACGACTCAATCGTTC
>NW_010371656.1:0-221 GCF_000414095.1 Morus notabilis | reverse complement strand
CATGTGTTGGGATGACAAATATAGCAAAACCCTCCAAAAGCTGGTGTATTTGCCTGCAGGTTCCATGTTTAATGGGTTTTAAAATATGTTTTAAATTTCTTTTGTCACGTACGTAATTTAGCCATTTTAATTTGGGGGTCAGCTCAAGAACGACCAAGAATTGAAGAACAAATTTGCCAAAATTAAAATATAATTAAGGTCCACTTTTATGTTTTTTTTTT
>NW_010371655.1:0-221 GCF_000414095.1 Morus notabilis | reverse complement strand
TAAGTAGATGCTCAAGTTACTCCTATTATATGTACACTAACAAAATATTGAATTATTTAGACCCCATTCATTTTACCGATTTAAGTTTAAAATTTGAGTTTTATTATAATAAAAAACTTTTAAAAATAATCATATATAACTTTTTTATTACAGTAAAAAGCTCTCACATCTAAATTTTTCACAATACTATTATCTTTTTCCATTGTTATATAAGAGATTAT
>NW_010371654.1:0-221 GCF_000414095.1 Morus notabilis | reverse complement strand
CCCCCCCTCGACTGGATATTACCTCTTTTACTATTGAAATTTCGAAGGAATATTTGGATAAACGTGTAATGGGAAAGGTTGAAAATCTGTCAGACATCTGGAGCCGGAATCTAAAATGAGTGGGCGGAGCGGGGTGGTGTCCCATTTGTTGAAAATGGCCTTTATTCTATACGGACTTGCTTTTTAGTAGGTTTTTATATTGAAGTAACCTTTAGTTTATA
>NW_010371653.1:0-221 GCF_000414095.1 Morus notabilis | reverse complement strand
CGAAGGCCAAGAAACGATGGCCATGGTGACCAAAATGGTAGTCGACGTCGAGAGGAGAAACAACGACCAGAGGACCGGGAACCCGTCGGCGTCATACGAACCATCCTCGGTGGTCCGTATATTGGAGGAGACTCGAGAATATCTCAGAAAGACTATGCCCACGAAGCCAAAAGGGTGTACCAGGAAAGGTTCTGGAATGTCTCTGCCATAAAAGCAACAAG
>NW_010371652.1:0-221 GCF_000414095.1 Morus notabilis | reverse complement strand
TATATATATATATATATATATATATATATTATCACTCATCGACAATAAAAAAAAAATTAATAAGAAAACTGAAACTGCATCAGATAAATAAACTAGGGGAGCAAAATAAAAGAGATTTTCTATAGAACTCTACATAAGTTTGAAATTATTAAATCAGAAAAAAAAAAAAAATTTTCTGGACATATGGAATCAAGATTCATTGAGACTCCAGATTAATTCAA
>NW_010371651.1:0-221 GCF_000414095.1 Morus notabilis | reverse complement strand
AGTGCCCCCCTCTCTACCCCCCCGCAACCCCTAGAGTGTACTAGAGCCCCCCCGATAAAACCCCTAATTTTACAATGAAACACGCATTTTGTAATCTTCAAGACTGATTTGAAGTTTTCAAATAAAAAAAAACATACATTATTGTGTAAATACTTGGGCAGCATTTCCCCATAAATATAAGCTTCCCCAGAGCCAAAATAACTTGTTGAATATGATAAATT
>NW_010371650.1:0-221 GCF_000414095.1 Morus notabilis | reverse complement strand
GGAGGCCTTGATGGGGGCATTGTCTAGCATGAAGAAAATTACCCCCTTCTAAAGAGAGCTGAACCGAAAGCCCCCGTCCAGCTATAAGGAATTCCTTGTGCGAGCGTAAGGCTACATAAACGCTGAGGAAGCGGATGCGAACGACCCTGAGCACAGGTCCAACAAAAACAAGGGGACCGAACAAGGGTCGACGCCAGCAAAGCAGGATGGAAAGAAGCGAC
>NW_010371649.1:0-221 GCF_000414095.1 Morus notabilis | reverse complement strand
AATAACATTGGAATACCATGTGTTGAAATTTAGTTAAGTGTGACCATCAAAAATTCAAACAGAAAGATGACGAGATTGTATTATTCTCTTTTTTTCCATTTATATTTAATAAAAATTAAAATATAAGCGGTTAAGTGGGAATAATTCAAAGTTCAAAGAACAAAGTGAAAACTTTTCAAAATTCAGAAGAAAAACTTAGAATAACTCTAAATTTCAGAGAG
>NW_010371648.1:0-221 GCF_000414095.1 Morus notabilis | reverse complement strand
CCATAAAATTCTAAAAAGAAAATATGAGAATAAGAGCAAGAAGATGAGACAAAAGTGTCAAAACTTAGGCTTAAAATTCAACAACCTAAACACCTTGATATGGCCCTATTTATAGAGTTTCTGGCCATGTCAAGAGTTGCAATCAGCAACAAGAAAAAGAAAATAAAACTAAAAACGTCTTCCTAATTTACAAGGCTTTATTTGGTGAGTAAAAGTTGATA
>NW_010371647.1:0-221 GCF_000414095.1 Morus notabilis | reverse complement strand
TGGAATTCTCTGTATTATAAATATGAATACTATTATGATAAGTATTTGTTGATATTAAAAATGAATAGGAAAGTATAAGCTAAAAGTAAAAAATTTCTTAATTATGATGCAGTTACCGAATTTCAGACTGTAATTAAAAAAGACGCACAAAACGCTATGTTATTCCCGCAAGAGGAAAGACACATGAATATTAAGTTTAAGAAATGAAAAAGAATTAAAAA
>NW_010371646.1:0-220 GCF_000414095.1 Morus notabilis | reverse complement strand
CTGCCACGGGAACGGCGACAACTTTTGGTGTTGAAATGCTGCCCATTAGTGGTTTGATCGACTCTCTCATCGCGATCTACAAATGGCATGGAAACGGTGAAAACATTTGGTGTCGTAACGGGGCCCACAATCCGTCTGATCAAAGTTCTCTTCACCCTCTACAACCGCTACGAAACCGTGAAGATTTTTTGTGTCGTAACGGGCCCCATTAGCCGTTAGA
>NW_010371645.1:0-221 GCF_000414095.1 Morus notabilis | reverse complement strand
CCGATACACAACTATCTGGTACTTCATTCCCAATTAATTCAGTAATAATAACAATAATCACTCAAGTACCGAATCTGCACGTTAACAACAAACACAATAATAAGACGTGTGCATACTTGAGCACACATCAGGCTGCCAAAGACATAAACATAAGGGACAATTTTATCTGATTTCTCTTACTTCACCATAAGGACATTACACCTTTGAGAGTTTGTCACTTT
>NW_010371644.1:0-221 GCF_000414095.1 Morus notabilis | reverse complement strand
GCGCTGTCTCGTGGCTGTATCGGGGCTTTACCGGGGCTGCCCCGGGACTATCCCGGGGTTGTCCCGGGGCTTTCCGGGGGCTGTACCGGGGCTGTACCAAGGCTGTACCGGGGCTACCCCGGGGTTGTCCTGGGGATGTCTCGGCGCTGTCCTGGGGCTGCACCTGGGCTGCACCGGCGCTGTCCCGGGCCTATACTGTGGCTGTCCCGAGGGTGCCCGTC
>NW_010371643.1:0-221 GCF_000414095.1 Morus notabilis | reverse complement strand
TGAGTGGTAAAATTGGTTAGGCGATTGACATGTTCATTATCGTATCAATAAAAAAAAATGTACACTGAAAGCAAAACGCATTTTATAAGAGATAAAAATTCATTTCTTATAAAGCTCAATCCATCCAAATGTGTAATATATTTAATCGCAATCTACTCTATTCGTAGTTTATTTTTTTTATTTTTTGGGGTTTTGGTAATGACTATGACTTATTCGTGGCC
>NW_010371642.1:0-221 GCF_000414095.1 Morus notabilis | reverse complement strand
TGTTGCATTAATTACTAAAAATCATATATTAATTTTAGAATGCAAAACAAAAATAAAAATGCCAATTTTTAAGGCATCCCGGCCCTTGAGCTGGCCCTTGAGTGCCCCACGACGCGTACCGGGACTTTTTTGACAGCGTTTTACTTTTTTTGTCATTTTTTGTGGCATGACGAGAAAAGTGTGCAAAATTTCAATATTTTTTAACGCTGTTTTTATTTTAT
>NW_010371641.1:0-221 GCF_000414095.1 Morus notabilis | reverse complement strand
AAATAAAATAACATATTAGATATACTATTTCTCACTTTTTTTTTTTTTTTGTTGAATACAATAGTCAATAGTAGTACTGGTATATGCTTTGGAGATTAGCTAAGACACATGATGTTTTTTGCATTGGTTAGGTTAATTATTTACATGGTACTATTATATTAGTTTTGGTATATACACGGTTTTTATTTGCACGTGGAATATGAAGGTGAAATTATTGGCCA
>NW_010371640.1:0-221 GCF_000414095.1 Morus notabilis | reverse complement strand
AGAATTTTATTAGAGAACTATTAATAGAAAATTTTTAAATTCAAATTCTTTGTGAGAGAAAAATCAGAATTATAAATTTAAATATATTTGTCAAACGGGCCCTTAACACAAAATCAACTCACAAAAATTATAAACATTTAGAATTTGAAAATGCATACTTATTATTTTATTTAGGGTTATTAGCATAAATGGTCCCCAACCTATTTGGTAAGTGATAGTTT
>NW_010371639.1:0-221 GCF_000414095.1 Morus notabilis | reverse complement strand
AAATATCACTATGAATAATAGAAAATGGTTTTGATGGTTTGTACTTTTGGGGAGGGTAAGAGTTACGACAATGCTTAGAGAATTGACAAACTTCACATTGAAAAAGCTTGGGATGTCTATTAAATAATGATGGAAACATCTTTGATAAGTACATAAAGTTTGGGTGTCCTAAGCGATAATGCAATAACATGATTGTACTTTCTTTATTTGAATCTAAAGAC
>NW_010371638.1:0-221 GCF_000414095.1 Morus notabilis | reverse complement strand
GAGACGAAGGTTGAGAAGATTCCAGAGGGAGAGTCAGCCCCTGCGCGTGAGACCAGAGTGCGACGAGCACCTAAGTGGCTTAACGGTTTCGAGCTCAATGGAGGTCACTGAGGCCTCGCGAGGATCGAGGGACATCCAAGTTGTTATTCTGTTATTTTTCTTTCTTCAATTCTGTTTTTCTTTGGCTGATTGCTGGGTAGGGAAAATATATAAGGGAAATT
>NW_010371637.1:0-221 GCF_000414095.1 Morus notabilis | reverse complement strand
CAGCCGAAGGAACCAGAAGAAATTCTGTAGGTTTCATGGCGATGTCGGCTACCGCACCAACGATTGTGCCGACCTCAAAGACGAGATCAAGAGATTGATCCGCGAGGGAAGGTTACAGGAATTCAGGGCTGAACGAAGGCCCCGAAATGACGACCATGGTGGGTAGAATGACGGTCGACGCCGAGAGGAGAACCAGCGCCCAGAGGACCGTGAACCCGTCG
>NW_010371636.1:0-221 GCF_000414095.1 Morus notabilis | reverse complement strand
AAAACATACTTTCTATACTTAAAACAATGTCATTTTTAAGATGCGGAAATTTGTGGTTGATTTCATTACAAGATTTTCGTAAAGGTTTTTGAACAAAATGAGTCAGTGGGCAAAATGATTACAACCACAAATCTTAGACATTATACAGTTATTCAAAACCGACATAGTAACAAAAAAAAACATTTTGGGCCCATCTAATATTTGGAAGTATATATAAACAA
>NW_010371635.1:0-221 GCF_000414095.1 Morus notabilis | reverse complement strand
ACAACTCTCATCTTCCAACTCATAATAATAATAACAATAATAATAACAGATGCAGTAACAACAACAATAATGATAATGATAAGGCAATTAATTGTTATCTTTTTTTTTTTCACACCTCGATTGTCTGTTTTGAACGTGTCAAGTAGTGCTGAAATTTTGGACGGACCGCCAGCGACTGCCCGAAAAAATTAAAGTTGAGCCCGACACCCAAACCCGCCCGC
>NW_010371634.1:0-221 GCF_000414095.1 Morus notabilis | reverse complement strand
GGTTAATATAATTACAATATTATAAAACATATTATAATAATACATAAGAGATATTAATATTTTAATTATAATATAATTAAAAATTAAAACTATATTATATTATAGTATAATATAATCAATATTATATTATAGTAAACAAATATATGGTAATTAATATATTATATAATCATACCGTGTGTAATACACTATAATATATAATAATATTAGAATTATAAGATTAT
>NW_010371633.1:0-221 GCF_000414095.1 Morus notabilis | reverse complement strand
GGAAAAAAAAAAGTTGCAGATATATTGGCTGCTGATCTTGGGGTGAATTTCATCAATTTTATGTACAATAACCTTGTTGTTTGGGGCATTCAGCTGTAGATCTATTGATCGTCGGTGATGCCCTTCAATCAGTTTTGAAGTCGTGTTTTAATCATGCACTCTTTTTTTCTTTTTCTTTTTTTCTTTTCCCCACTGAGTTATAAGTAAGGTTTCTAACGAGG
>NW_010371632.1:0-221 GCF_000414095.1 Morus notabilis | reverse complement strand
TCAGTTTCGGAGCTAGGGCTTCATACGCACGCTGCAGCCTGCGTGAAAATGCGCTGCGGCGCGCATTTTTGGAACAGGGATCTCCAAGATGTGGGTTGAGGCGCGCTGCAACGCCTTTGGGCGCGCTGCAGCGCTTGGGGCAGGTATTTGGGCGCGCTGCAGCGCGCGGGTATGCTTCTGGGCGCGCGCCTGGGTGTGGGGCACGCGCCTGGATGTGGGGC
>NW_010371631.1:0-221 GCF_000414095.1 Morus notabilis | reverse complement strand
ATGTTTTCCAGCCAGCGAATGGTGTTGATGTCCAGGTGGTTGGTCGGTTCGTCGAGCAACAGCACTTCCGGATCAGAGAACAGCGCCTGAGCCAGCAACACACGCAGTTTCCAGCCGGGCGAAACTTCGCTCATCGGGCCGAAATGCTGCTCGATACCAATCCCCAGGCCCAGCAGCAGTTCACCGGCGCGGGATTCGGCGGTATAGCCATCCATTTCCGC
>NW_010371630.1:0-221 GCF_000414095.1 Morus notabilis | reverse complement strand
TGCGGCAAGTGGGCGAGAGTCGGAGAACTTCAAGCGCAGATAGGCAGAGGACATGCTGCCCAGCGCCCATTTACGCATCGACTTGCCGGTGTGGTTGAATTCAATGGACTCCAGCGCGTCGGCTTCAGCCCAGGTCGTGAGCATGTTCAGCGCACAATCGAGCTGTTCGGGACGACCGTCGCGCATGTACTGCATCACGACTTTGCTGATACCGCGCTCAA
>NW_010371629.1:0-221 GCF_000414095.1 Morus notabilis | reverse complement strand
GCCGCAGGTCAATCCCAATGGTGGCGCTATCGCCTTGGGTCACCCCTTGGGCATGAGCGGCGCACGTCTGGTACTCACGGCCTTGCATCAGTTGGAAAAAAGCAATGGCCGCAGAGCACTGGCAACCATGTGTGTCGGTGTAGGACAGGGCTTGGCGCTGGCGATAGAACGCTAACGACACGCCACCACCTACAATCACCCAGTGCTTGGATGGCCTCCAC
>NW_010371628.1:0-221 GCF_000414095.1 Morus notabilis | reverse complement strand
AAAAAATGATTAAAAATTATTTTTTATTTCTCTCTCATTTTATACTAAACTAAAAAATTATTTTCATTTTTATTTTTTATCTTTATTGTACCAAATATTGTTTTAAAAATGTTTTAATTTTTTTTTCTTAAAAAATATAAAAAATAAAAATAAAATTAATTCTAAACACGGTTAATATCCTAATTGGAGAGCAGCACGAACCCCCGGCCACGGCAAGCTGC
>NW_010371627.1:0-221 GCF_000414095.1 Morus notabilis | reverse complement strand
TTTTTTAATACTTATCAATAATATTATATTTATTATTAATAATTATAATTAAACACGATTTTACTCTTTTATTATACTCAAAATAATCTTTAAAAAAATTAACAAACGCAATTTTAAAATCGTTTTTAAAATGATTTTCGAAATAATCTCATTTTTATTTTTTATTGAAAATAAAATCATTTTAAAACTAATTCTAAAAGCACCCATAAATTGTTGTTGTT
>NW_010371626.1:0-221 GCF_000414095.1 Morus notabilis | reverse complement strand
GCGATATCAAAGAGACGGACTTTCTCGCAGAGTTTTTTATTGAGCACTGCGAGGTCTTGAGGAGGAGCGTTGTTCTTTAACCAGATGACGTCCGACAATAATTGAGCGGCAGCACAGACGAGAACATTGAGACTGACGCTGAATAATTCGGCCGGCTTCACACGCGCGGCGTATACCATGCGGTCTTCCAGGTTCTCGAGGCGCGCGGGAGATTCTATGTC
>NW_010371625.1:0-221 GCF_000414095.1 Morus notabilis | reverse complement strand
TACTGGGCTTTAGCTCACTTATTTTTATGGTGATGTAGATGAGGGTACATCTCAACATTAGTTATGGACTAGATGGTTGGCTAGCACAGTCCTGAAGACTGAGACAAATGTATATGGACTAATTGACCAGTATTTTAGAGGACCACGTTGTACTTAGGGATTGTGTGAGCCTGTGGGGGTATACATAGTATAAGGCTGAGCCTATTTTTGATAGATGTATT
>NW_010371624.1:0-221 GCF_000414095.1 Morus notabilis | reverse complement strand
TGACGTTGGGTAATAAGTTCCACTAAGCTTTAAAGTAACTTCGTGAAATTTACCTAAAAAGTTATACAAGAGTTCGGCAATTTGCCAATTAGTTTCATCTATAAATCTTGGTCCTAATTTTGCACTAACAAAGTTTGTTATAACATCTTTATAGGAGATGCATTGTTCAAGCATTATATAAGTGGAGTTCCCATCTTACGAGCATATCTAAGGCTAATGCT
>NW_010371623.1:0-221 GCF_000414095.1 Morus notabilis | reverse complement strand
GATGGAGTTCGATGAAGGTCAAGGGAGGTCGAGAGAAAGTGAGTTTAGGAGTGCTCGTGTGTTTGAGAAAAGGAGAGGTCTTTTGAGAAATAAAGTTTTCATCTATACTGTTTAAATTTCAATCTAACGGTCATAATTACTAAGTGGATCAATTAGATATTTTATAAGTGCTTGATTAAAGACTATTCCTATAAATTTATGAGAATATTGGATCATCTTAC
>NW_010371622.1:0-221 GCF_000414095.1 Morus notabilis | reverse complement strand
TGAAAATGAGAAATTGTAGTAAATAGTAGATTTTTAAAACTAAATTAAGGAAACTTTAACAGTTGTGTAACATTTATACAGTAAACTGTTATTTATTTTAAATAATTTTAAAATCTGTTATTTATTTAATTTATACTATGTTTGGTAGAATGGATAGAAAAGAGGAAGGAAGGAGAAGTGAAATACACAGGTGAAAGAAGTAAAATGATTTTCTCTCATAT
>NW_010371621.1:0-221 GCF_000414095.1 Morus notabilis | reverse complement strand
AAAGAAAAATAAAGAAAAACCTTCTCAGTTTTCTCATACACATACACACAAACGCCTAATGGGCTTACAAAGGACAATAATAGATCCTAATTATCTCTGTAGCTGATATACATGCTTTACTCATGTGGGCTCATCAAGATTTGGTTTGTAAATTGCATTAGTTGTCTTAGTGATAATGTGCTTTTTGAGTCTATGATTCAATGTATTTGTTTAATAGACGT
>NW_010371620.1:0-221 GCF_000414095.1 Morus notabilis | reverse complement strand
CAGGGCTTTCCCGGTGCAGTCTCGGGGATGTCCTGTGTCTGTCCCGGGGTTACGCCGGGGCTGCCCGGGGCTGTCCCGGGGCTGTACCGGCGCTGCCCCTGTGCTGTCCCGGGTATGTCCCGGGGATGTGCCGTGGCTGTCACGGGGTTGCCCCCGGGTTGTCCCGGGGCTCACCCGGGGCTGTACCGGGTTGTCCCGGGGATATCCAGTGGCTGTCCCGG
>NW_010371619.1:0-220 GCF_000414095.1 Morus notabilis | reverse complement strand
ACATATTTTTTCACAAAAAAAGGGGCACACATAATTTGTGACAATATTTTGACTGTCAGAGTAATGCTAAATTGATGCGTTAATATTAAATTTTGGCATTTAAATGAAAAAAATTACTCTCCAACGTAATAGTATTTTCAATGTTAAATTTGAAAAGTTTTATACTTGGTTGTAAAAGAATTAATTATTCTTCTTCCTTCCTATGATTAAAAAAAAAAAA
>NW_010371618.1:0-221 GCF_000414095.1 Morus notabilis | reverse complement strand
AATATCATCATTAATAAAATATAAACCTATTTGTAAATAATGGATGGTGTTTAGCATCGTCGGTGCAATTATAGCATTGCTCGTGGTTGCTACGTTCTATAGTCCTTTTCAAGAAGTCATGTAGTGGTTCAGTTCTGTGTTTGACCTTTTATAATTGAAAATAACATGCCATTACATGCATGCAAGGTTTACCAGTCAAGTCCCATGACTTCTTACAAGAG
>NW_010371617.1:0-221 GCF_000414095.1 Morus notabilis | reverse complement strand
CTATAGAGTATCTCAAAAGTTTTTCTGAAATTTTGTTATACACGATCCGACTTCCCGCCACGCTTCCACAACCGAATTCTATTGGGGAACCAACAGGGATAGCCCCGGGAAGCCCCGGTACAGCCCCAAGACAGCCCCGGTATAGCCGCGGTACAACCCCGGGACAGCCCCGGGACAACCCCGGTATAGCCCTCGTACAGCCCCGGGCTAGCCCCATGACA
>NW_010371616.1:0-220 GCF_000414095.1 Morus notabilis | reverse complement strand
TCATTCAATCAGTTTTTACTCATTTTTATTCTATGGGGCCCGAATAGACCTACTTAATTTCTCATAAGCAAAACAGTAACACATGAGTATCGAACCTTGAAAAGATAAAAAAATAATAATAATAATAAAAACATCCTTATCACTACACCACTGACTCTCAATATCACAGGAGTTTTTCTAATTCCTTTTTATTTATCAAGTCTTAACCATGGGCTCCGTT
>NW_010371615.1:0-220 GCF_000414095.1 Morus notabilis | reverse complement strand
CAAAATATGAGCACAATAATTTTGAAAACAATTATACATCATCAAACAGATGAAAATCAATTATAATCATTATTGGTATGAAACAGAATGAATTAAACATAAGATATAATAAATACAAATCGAGACGGAATTTTAAAAATAGTTAAAAAAAATATTGTCAAGCAACTAAATAAACAGGGATATATAAAACATGCATTGAAGTAAAGAAAAGATGGAATTT
>NW_010371614.1:0-220 GCF_000414095.1 Morus notabilis | reverse complement strand
GAAAGAAAATTGATTTTCTTTTATGTTGTTTGGTATGAGAAGATGAAAATAAAATGAGTTTACATTCACTTGTTTGGTATTGAAAGTTAAATTGAGAGAAAAGAAAAAATTTTACTTATAAATTACTTTTATACCCTTAAATTTTTTGTTTGAATATTGATAGAGAAAATAGTAGTTTAGTAACTTTGCTCACTTTAATTAGTTGTCTCCATTTTTTACT
>NW_010371613.1:0-220 GCF_000414095.1 Morus notabilis | reverse complement strand
AACCAGTGCCGCGAACAGCTTGGAAAGCTTCTTAGAACCCTTAGTCATGATGCTCCACTCTTGTGTTTTAGTTTTTATAATCCTGATGCCTAGGCAGCGGGACCGGATTCAGACGCCGATCATACCCTTGGCCAACTGTACCGGAACAGTTTAGAGCGCCGGTCATTCGCTTGAAAAGCTGGCTTATGGGAACAAAATCGATCGATGTCGCTTAATTGAA
>NW_010371612.1:0-220 GCF_000414095.1 Morus notabilis | reverse complement strand
GGAAATATAATTTGGATTGCGTGTTTACCAAACATAACTTCAAACTATGTTCACCGTTCAAACTAAGTTGAACTCAGTTAAACAGTGAAACAAACCGACGCTTATTTGATTCCTTTATTGAAAGTTATACTTGCTCTTTATCCTTTCAGGGATGTGAAGACCCTCATAGTGGAAATGCTTTGTGCCGCTAGACCACAAGATAATTGATCTTGCAGCGCAG
>NW_010371611.1:0-220 GCF_000414095.1 Morus notabilis | reverse complement strand
GTAGTTGAACTTATTAAAGGTAGTTTGTTTTATATATTCAAATTCAAATAATTAATTCTGCTATAGTATTTTTCTCTTACAAAAAATTTAAATTTAAATGTCAGAATCAAAAATTATAATTTGAGTATATCATTCAAATGGGTCCTAAAAGATTCTTCGTTAGTTTTTTTTTTTTTTTTTTCCTGAGTTTTTCTATTAAACTAGTGATGATGCACGTCCA
>NW_010371610.1:0-220 GCF_000414095.1 Morus notabilis | reverse complement strand
AACCCCTTCTCTATCTTGATCAAATGTTTGGCGTTTACATTTAGATAATTGTTTGCTTTCTCTTCTTCTTCTTCTTTTTTATTATATTTTATTATATTATATTTTATTATTAATTTTTTTTATGACTATAGTAGGGATGAGATCACTACATTCTTGCTATATCGATTATGGTACCAACTCTAGGATTCATTGATTATGGTACAAGCGCTCACACAGTTTT
>NW_010371609.1:0-220 GCF_000414095.1 Morus notabilis | reverse complement strand
TACCTGTCACCCACATTTTCTCACACAACAATAATAGATAATAATATTAGAATTATAATAACAATTATATTATATTATATCATATTATTATATTATTATATTATATTATATTTATTATATTTTTTGTTATATTACATATTATAAGATATAATTACTATATACAATATATTATAATGTTTAAAGGTAATTATGAAAAAAATAGCTTGGAATGACTATTCTT
>NW_010371608.1:0-220 GCF_000414095.1 Morus notabilis | reverse complement strand
AAAGAAAGAAAGACTGCAATGGCGGTTTCTCGGAGATGGGTTGGTACTTTCATGGCCGTTCTCCTCGTGCTCTCCTTCGTTGGAGCATTCGCCAGAGTTCGCATGAATCACAGGTTCACTTCTCTCTCTCTCTCTCTCTCTATACACACCCGCGCGCCCGCCCACACACATATAGATATATATGAGTTCCTGTTTTTGGTGCGTAATTCCCGTCTCGGAG
>NW_010371607.1:0-220 GCF_000414095.1 Morus notabilis | reverse complement strand
AATTTACTTGTAAATATAATGTTAAATGATCGCGGGAAAAAGATCGCCTGAAAATTGTTGTCGGAAAGTGGTCATCGGTCGTCAGTCTCGACCATGGTGGACTTGACTATAATCTACATATTTTAAAAAATGTGCTATAAAATATTATTTTTAAAAAAATAGATGTTTAGAGTGGATGAGTGCTGTAAAAATGAAGGTTTAAGAGTAGTTTTGGGTTTTT
>NW_010371606.1:0-220 GCF_000414095.1 Morus notabilis | reverse complement strand
AGGAGTTAGACCTCTGTTATGATGATGTTTGGGAGTGCACGAATGATAGTGTCCGCTTCATGAAACAACAAGAAAATGATCATGTCTTTATGTTCTTGGTAGGGCTAAACAAGGAGTTAGATGAGGTGCGTGGCCGAATTTTAGGAAAGATGCCTCTGCCAACAATTCGTGAGGCCTTCTCAGATGTTCGGAGAGAAGCACGGCAGAATGTGATGCTTAA
>NW_010371605.1:0-220 GCF_000414095.1 Morus notabilis | reverse complement strand
GTCTTCATTTCTAGTTGCTTGCTTTCCCTTTCCTCTTTATCTTTTCCTCCTTTCATGAACCCATATTCCCTTATACTGGAGCCAAATTCTGTGAATGGAACAAATAAAAAGATTCAACTTAAAAAATGACATCTTAGAAATGACATTAGGCCATGAAATGTAGAACATATTTGAGAATATTAACCCATAAACAAGTGTAGTACTAGACCAAAGGTGTAAA
>NW_010371604.1:0-220 GCF_000414095.1 Morus notabilis | reverse complement strand
AAAAAAAAAGAAAGGAAAAAGAGGGACGTGCTTCGAGCGCCTATGTATAGGCATGTAACAAACAAAAGGAGGACTTTTTCATTTTAGAATTTCCACGTAACAAAACTTTGTGCAGAGAAGTGAGTGTATTGCAGGTAGTGAGAGAAAGTGTGAGATAGTGAGTGTGTGATGAGAAAAAGTTTGAAAAAAAAGAGAGGTAAAGAAGTTGGTCTTTTTTTTT
>NW_010371603.1:0-220 GCF_000414095.1 Morus notabilis | reverse complement strand
ATTAGTATTAATAATATTATTAGTAGTATTAATAATATTAGTAGTATTAGTAATATTAGTAGTATTAGTAATATTAGTAGTATTAGTAGTATTAATAGTATTAGTAGTATTATTAATATTATTAATATTATTAGTATTATTGGTATTATTAGTATTATTGGTATTATTAATATTATTGGTATTATTAATATTATTAGTATTATTAATATTATTATTATTA
>NW_010371602.1:0-220 GCF_000414095.1 Morus notabilis | reverse complement strand
GACATCTCAAAATTTTGTCGTCGTAAATATAATATTTGCATCTAATTTTTTGCGACGACTTATTTCCGATGACATGTCGTCGTAAATTTAATATTTTTGACGATAATATAGTTATTTGCGACGACATTACGTCGTCACAAATATGTTTTTTTGTTGTAGTGATATTTGTAGTGATATTAAGAGACATGAACCCCATTGGAGTTATCTTGTAGTGACTAAA
>NW_010371601.1:0-220 GCF_000414095.1 Morus notabilis | reverse complement strand
ACCAAGTGGGGAAGATTCGGACCCAGATGGGTGACTAGCGGGCGGCGCTACGGAGGATGGAAGCACTGCTGGCGACACGGCTGATGGCCGGGGAGGCCGAGTTGGATCGCGACGGCGAACGACGGGACGGGGAGAGGCGACATCGCGCGCCTCGGGGCGAGGAGAGCCCAGATCGCATCGACCCAGGCGGAGTGGAGGTGCCAAATCGGGCGGATCTTCG
>NW_010371600.1:0-220 GCF_000414095.1 Morus notabilis | reverse complement strand
GTATATGCTTTCTCAAAACCTTTTCATATATGCCCCCTTATCAATAAAAATTTCAAATATATCCTCATAAAATTCAATCTCAAAATTATTTTATTTCCTTATATTGGTTTCTTGAAGACTTGATCTTTTCTTATTAAATCTTATATATTTAAATGTACCTAATTGATTTTTTTCTAATTTATTCTTATGAAAATAATTTTTTTTTTCAAATTGGTCCCTT
>NW_010371599.1:0-220 GCF_000414095.1 Morus notabilis | reverse complement strand
TACTGTGGATAGTTAAAAATTACGACTATATTATATTATACTATAATATGATATATATATATATATAGTTAGAATATAATATATATTTATTATTATATTTAATATAATAAAATAAGCTATTATTATATAAGACATTATATAATTATGATATAGAATATAATAATATTATTAAAATAATTAAAAATTATGATTATATTATATTATATTATACTATAATATA
>NW_010371598.1:0-220 GCF_000414095.1 Morus notabilis | reverse complement strand
AAAGTTGTCATCGTTCCCGTGCCATTCGTAGATCGCAAAGAGAGCTTCTCTAATTTAACGGTTGATGGGCCGCGTTACGACACCAACATTTATCGCCCCTCCAGGGGCGGTTGTAGAGCGCAAAGAGAGCTTCGATCTAATGGCTGATGCGCCCCGTCTCGACACCAACCATTGTCGCCATTCTAGTGGCGGTGGTAGAGCGCGATGAGAGCTTCGATAT
>NW_010371597.1:0-220 GCF_000414095.1 Morus notabilis | reverse complement strand
TGGTAGATTTGACGACTCCATCTCCTCTATGCAGAAGTAGTCTATGGAGGGATTTGATTAACTATGCCTAAAAGGGTTAAATGGTGAATTAGAACAGGTTTCCGAAAATTTAAGGGTGAATTAGAAGATGCTTGTTTTCTGTGTTATAGGTGTGTTACTACTATAAAAAGTGAGAGTTGCAGTTATTCTCGCTGCTCGCAGCATACTTGTTGTACTGTTT
>NW_010371596.1:0-220 GCF_000414095.1 Morus notabilis | reverse complement strand
ATTTCATGGTAAGAAATGCTTTTGGTTACACCGCACGTGATTTTTTTTTTCTCCCTTCTAACATAAAAGATAAGCAGGCCGTTATAGACATTATAAAGTGATAAATCCATACTCAACTCCACTCAACGTGTAAAGTTCAAAACTCCATCCCTAAGTTAAAGAAAATAATAAAATAAAAATTAAATAGACCCTATGCATCGACCGCTAATAAAAAAAAAAA
>NW_010371595.1:0-220 GCF_000414095.1 Morus notabilis | reverse complement strand
ACACCGGACTAGGATGGGATCTAATCAAGAATACCCCAACTTGTACTGACGAGTATTGGAATGAATTCTGTGAGGTTAGTATATGACATACTTACTCCATACGCATCCTTTGTTATATGCTTCTTGTTCGTGCCATTTAACAAGATTCAAAGTCCCAAAGTGGGGCCTTAAAGGTGCTGGGGACCTGGGGGCATGGGTCGTTTAGACCCTGGGCTTCAAC
>NW_010371594.1:0-220 GCF_000414095.1 Morus notabilis | reverse complement strand
AGTTGTAACTTGGCCATCCACTAACACCGACCAAACTTACAAGATAATATTCACTACTAAAAACAGTGCGACTTAAACATCCTAAAATTAAGACTATGATGGATCATTTGTTTAGGGATTTTATCTATTCATCTATTTATTGTAAATAAGGTAACTTTTATCAAAGTTGTACTACGAAATTCCCAACTAATCTAGCGTCATAAATTCTAATACTAGGCCA
>NW_010371593.1:0-220 GCF_000414095.1 Morus notabilis | reverse complement strand
GGAAATGGCTAAGAAGAGAAGTAGTACTAGGACTGAAGAGGCTTGTTTTGGGCTTGCCATGGTGTTTATATATAACTCTTGTTGCTAGTTTTTCTTGAGAAGAGGACGAAGAGCCAGAATGCATATTTATAGGCACAAAGGGAAGAAAAGTATGGTAGACGCCGTGTGCACCGGGTAATTGTAAGTTTTGTTTATTCCAAAAGAAATTGATAATTAAAAC
>NW_010371592.1:0-220 GCF_000414095.1 Morus notabilis | reverse complement strand
TGTGTCGTAATGGGGCCGGCCCATAAGAGGTTATATCGAAGTTCTCTTCGCGCTCTACCACCGCCACTAGAAAGGCGACAACATTTGGTGTCGAAACGGGGCCCATCAGATATTAGATCGAAGCTCTCTTCGCGCTCTATAACCATCCCGGGAAGGGCGACAAATGTTGGGGTCATAACGGGGCCCATCGACCGTTAGATTAAAGAAGCTCTCTTCGCGA
>NW_010371591.1:0-220 GCF_000414095.1 Morus notabilis | reverse complement strand
CTGTCCGCGAGGTACACAGAGTTACAATGTTTGCACTGGGCCTTCAATTTTTTGTCCGGACCCAAAGAAAGATGAACAAAGCGACTCCAAACTTTTGAGGTCATCTTCTTTTTTCTTTTCTGGAGTTCAGCGTCGTGAGTTTCGGTATTCAAACTCGATCCATCAATCTCTGCAACCTCAACATCCACACTTTGAGACTCAATTGACTCAAGATCAATTT
>NW_010371590.1:0-220 GCF_000414095.1 Morus notabilis | reverse complement strand
ATGACGGCGAATCAGCTTGCGCGTAATGCCATCGATCACCCCGTCGAACTCGAAGCGCCCTTCTTCGCGGGCCAGCTGACTGTAATAAACCACTTGAAACAACAAATCGCCCAGCTCGCCCTTGAGGTCATCAAAATCGCCACGCTCGATGGCGTCGGCAACCTCATAGGCCTCTTCAAGGGTGTGCGGCACAATGCTCGCGTAGTTCTGCTTCACGTCC
>NW_010371589.1:0-220 GCF_000414095.1 Morus notabilis | reverse complement strand
CTGAGCCAGTCAGTGTAGCGCGCGTGCAGCCCCGGACATCTAAGGGCATCACAGACCTGTTATTGCTCAATCTCGGGTGGCTGAACGCCACTTGTCCCTCTAAGAAGTTGGGGGACGCCGACCGCTCGGGGGTCGCGTAACTAGTTAGCATGCCAGAGTCTCGTTCGTTATCGGAATTAACCAGACAAATCGCTCCACCAACTAAGAACGGCCATGCACC
>NW_010371588.1:0-220 GCF_000414095.1 Morus notabilis | reverse complement strand
AAATAAACCCGTGAAAAAAACCGCCTAACAAAACACCCGAAAAAAACCCAAAAAAAAAAAAACAATAAGAAAAAACCCCCCAAAAAAACACGAAAAAAACCCCGAAAAAAACCCAAAAAAAACCCGCTAAAAAAACCACCCAAAAAAGACCACAAAAAAACACCCTAAAAAAAACACCCTAAAAAAACAACAAAAGAAACACACAAAAAAACCCCCCGAA
>NW_010371587.1:0-220 GCF_000414095.1 Morus notabilis | reverse complement strand
AGTACCTAGAACCCGGATCTAGTGGTTTTCCTTTGAAATATTTTGATTTAGGACTGAGATTGCAGGTTTTGGACTGGTTTCCGCGATCTTCTCTCGCGTAGCTAATTCCACCGGTTGACTGGTCTGGTCGACCGGATCACATGGTAACCGGTCGACCAGATTGCATTGGCTTGCCCGGTCGACCAGAGTGCACACCACCGGTTGACCGGTGGTAATGCAC
>NW_010371586.1:0-220 GCF_000414095.1 Morus notabilis | reverse complement strand
GTTGGGTTCAAAATTCTGGCGGATTTCGGGCTAACGGTCAAAAAAATTCAGGCATTTTCGGGCAAGGCGCAAAATTCGGGCAATGGTCAAAAAAATTCGGGCACATTCGGGTTACCCCAGAAAATTCAAAAAAAAATCCGACGGACGGCGAGGAATGACTTCTCCACGGCGTCAGGCAGTCGGGAGAATGAATATTTTCAGGCTGCCCGAGGCCGTGCTC
>NW_010371585.1:0-220 GCF_000414095.1 Morus notabilis | reverse complement strand
ATAACCCAAAAATACAAACGCGTTAACTATCTATTCACACTCAACTGCAGAGTACCTTTCCAGCAACTGAGGCCATCCGAAAATCTAGAGCTTCCTCTGCACAAATGTGGGCATGAGATACATTCTCAACATAGGCAAAGTCTGACATGTTTTCACCACTCCCTATAATAAACTGAAATGAGAATCTCTGTTACTTTAGAAAAAGAAAAATATTTTTTTT
>NW_010371584.1:0-220 GCF_000414095.1 Morus notabilis | reverse complement strand
AAGCCTGCCCCGCACGGACCGCCATAGAAAAGCAGCAGCTAAGCCACTGTAAGCACTTAATCGCTGGCTATGGCGCTATGCGCCTCGAACAATTCAGGTTCTGACACCCGGCCACGGGATGGACCGCGACGGAGCAAAGCGTAAATGTGAAACCGGAACAACACAAGCGTGCAACACCAATAAGCTCGGCATCCGAATGAAGACTGACGGCTAGACATAA
>NW_010371583.1:0-220 GCF_000414095.1 Morus notabilis | reverse complement strand
AAATTAACTTAATTAAGCCATTTAAATCAATTTCTTCTTAAAATAAAAAGTGGCATAATTCTAAGGTATTTTAATACACTTATTTCAAAGAAACGTCATACATCGTAAGGTGCTAATCCTCTCGAGGATTTTTGTACTAAAGAATTACTTTTGGAAAATTGTATTGAGGTTTACTTCCTATTAAATCACTAAAGTGTCTAATGTGACTCATTCATAAAAA
>NW_010371582.1:0-220 GCF_000414095.1 Morus notabilis | reverse complement strand
AAAAAAAAAGACAACAATAAAATGTATAACGACATCAATTGAGAACGAAGCTGACATGTAAAACGTTGCCACCCTAAAAAACGATATGTCGTTTAGAGTATATTACTGTAGTTCGTTTGAAGACATTTCGTATTCAATCATGAAAAAGACGCACTTCGTAGTTTGTATTTCAGAATTTTCAGTTATTTCCAACTTCGCAAAAGAGAGTGTGTGTGTGTGT
>NW_010371581.1:0-220 GCF_000414095.1 Morus notabilis | reverse complement strand
AATTATAACAATTATATATTATATATCTAGTAATATAATAATATAATATTGTTGTAATGTTGTAACAAATAATATCATAAATATATTATTATTTTATTATATAATATGATATTATAATTATATAGTATTATATTAATATAATTATGTTATATTATAATAATAATAATTAAATATTAATTTAATGTTATAGTTTTAATATTATTATATATTATAATATATT
>NW_010371580.1:0-220 GCF_000414095.1 Morus notabilis | reverse complement strand
AATGATTTTAATTATGATTCTGAAATTAGAATCATAATTTATGAATTTAGGTTCAAATTATGATTTTAAAATCATGATTCAGAATCAGGGATTTGAATCAACTTGAATCAAGAGGGGGGTGTAGTTTTAGAATCATGATTTGAGCTAGTTTAAAACATCATATCAGATTTCAAATCATGATTCAGAATCATCTAAACTAAACACTAATTCTGAATCATGA
>NW_010371579.1:0-220 GCF_000414095.1 Morus notabilis | reverse complement strand
TTTTCATGACTGTCTACAAGTAACTTCCAAGTCTCAATTAGGATATTGCATGAAAACATTCATCCTTAAATTTCCGTTTCTTTGACCAATACATCTGCTTTTACCGAGTTCAGAATATATTTCACATAATAAACATAGAAGCGTCATGTCATTCTTATCCTGCATGTTTCAGAAATAATTTGGGCGGGCAAAAGATCTACTGAAAAAAAAAAAAAAAAAA
>NW_010371578.1:0-220 GCF_000414095.1 Morus notabilis | reverse complement strand
GGGGTGCCCCAGGGATGTCCTGGTGGTGCCCCAGGGGTGCCTCGGCGGGCCCGGTGGTGCCCTGGGGTGGTGTCCCGGGGGTGCCCTAGGTGTTCCCCGGGGGTGCCCAGGAAGGTTCCTCAGGGGTGCCCCGTGGGTGTCCTGGTGGTGTCCCGGGGGTGCCCCGGGGGTGTCCCGGGTATGGCCTGGCGGTACCCCTGGGGGGCTCCGGGGGGGCCCT
>NW_010371577.1:0-220 GCF_000414095.1 Morus notabilis | reverse complement strand
CCCCCAACACCCCAACAGAGCCTTAGTCACAGAGGCTCGATCTTGTGGACGGCCACTACACTAGCTATTTGTTGGGAAATTTTGTTAGAAAGGAATAGGAGAATGTTTGAGGATCGTGGGGAAGATTCTTTGGTGTTATGAGACAAAATTAAGTACTTGGTTTCATTATGGATTTATAGGTACAAAGAGTTCGGTCGGCCGACAGTTTATGACATTGTTA
>NW_010371576.1:0-220 GCF_000414095.1 Morus notabilis | reverse complement strand
ATGATTATATTATACTATACTATAATATAATATATATATAATTACAATATAATGTATATTTATTATTATATTTAATAGAATACAATAAAACTATTATCAAATAACATATTATATAACTATGATATAGAATATAATAATATTATTAATATGGTTAATATAATTATAATATTGTAAAACATATTATAATATTACATAAAAAATATTAATATTTCAGTTATAA
>NW_010371575.1:0-220 GCF_000414095.1 Morus notabilis | reverse complement strand
TCCCTTGTGTAGAATATGCCACCTCAATACCGAGAAAGTACTTCAGTTTGCCAAGTTCCTTGATCTCGAACTCTTTTACCAGCCTCTGCTTTAATTCCTGCTTTTCCCTTTCATCATTTCCAGTAATTATGATATCATCCACATAGACCAAAAGAGCAGTTACTCCCCTTACTGCCGAATGCTTGATAAAGAGAGTATGGTCCCCTTGACTTTGTTTATA
>NW_010371574.1:0-220 GCF_000414095.1 Morus notabilis | reverse complement strand
GTAGAAGAGAAAGAAAAGTGAAAAGAAAATGTTAAATCTAAAGTATTTTACAATAATACCCTAATACAGATAAAATTATGATGAATAATGAAAGTTAAAATTGTTATTTTACACCTCATTTATTTGTCAAATTTTTTCTATATTCTTTTCTTCTTAAAATTGAAAGGATTAAAAATTAGTAAGTCCTGTAGATTTTTCATTTTCCTTCATTTTTCATTTC
>NW_010371573.1:0-220 GCF_000414095.1 Morus notabilis | reverse complement strand
ATATATAATTACAATATATTATATATTTATTATTATATTTAATATAATACAAAAAACTATTATTACATAATATATTATATAATTATGATATAAAATATAATAATATAATTAAAATAATAACTGAAATAATTAAAAATAAGGATTATATTACATTATACTATAATATAATATAATATAATATATATTTATTATTATATTTAATATAATACAATAAAACTAT
>NW_010371572.1:0-220 GCF_000414095.1 Morus notabilis | reverse complement strand
TATATAGTTGCATTGTAATTCCTCGTCTATAAGGTCTCTTAATTGTTTTTGATAGTTATTTTCTTCGTGATTGTAGTTAGTGATGACTATGTAAAGTATCGTCGGCTAAGGGACCTTTTAAGCAACACAAACTTACCCAGAAAGGATTTATTTAAAATATTTTGGGACTTGTGTTTCTCTTTTCCACCTTAGTCTCGGTGCACATGTTATGTCACTTAAT
>NW_010371571.1:0-220 GCF_000414095.1 Morus notabilis | reverse complement strand
AATGTTGCCGACGCAGAGCACCAGCACGTTACTGAACATGGCTCTTGCGGGTTGTAGGTATCAGACGTTTGCTCAGGTTGATGCTCATGTTGCGTGCGGCCATCATCAGGGCACGCAGTTTGTGCAGGGGCGCAAGCGCTGACAGCGACAGGCAGAACACCTGCATGACGAAATATTCGTACAACTCTTGATTGCCCTGACGGTGGTAGTAATTGGCAAG
>NW_010371570.1:0-220 GCF_000414095.1 Morus notabilis | reverse complement strand
GTTTTAAAGCTACCAAACAGGTCACGTGGTCGACACTATCCTGTTCCCCTAATTTTTCCTCAACTTTAAGCCCTTTGGTATTTTCTCCTCTTTTAGTTTTCCTTGAAACCGTCTGATCTGTAAAATAAAAAAATTGGCAGACATAAAAGAGTTCCGTTTTGTTGGAGAAATTCTAAGGCCTTGTTCATTTCACCGATTCGAGTTTTCAGTTTTAGGTTTC
>NW_010371569.1:0-220 GCF_000414095.1 Morus notabilis | reverse complement strand
ATATATTATAATTAACATAATATATGATTGATATATTAATTATTAATTACTTATTCAATAACCTATTATTACTTGTTTTATTGTTAATATGTTATATAATTAATCTTTAACTAAATAAATAATTACTACAGTATTTATTATTTTATTAACAAAATTAAAAACTTAATTGTGATAAATTAATATTTAATTAATAATTAAGTAATTACTATCTATTTATTAG
>NW_010371568.1:0-220 GCF_000414095.1 Morus notabilis | reverse complement strand
AGCCCGTTGTTTCTGAGGACAGTGCCTCGGTCCACCCAGAGGAAGAAGAGGAGGAGTAACAGGGTAGGCGCCCTGCCTACCCTGCCTAGGGAGTATCAAT
Source organism: Morus notabilis (assembly GCF_000414095.1). Lineage (NCBI taxonomy): Eukaryota > Viridiplantae > Streptophyta > Magnoliopsida > Rosales > Moraceae > Morus > Morus notabilis. Next base: position 120 of record NW_010371568.1, on the reverse strand, counting down.
TTTCTGCCCCATTTTTGCTTTGTCTTATTTCAGTTGCTTTTAGTATCTGTTTGTTCTTGGTAGTTTGTTAACTTTTCCCCCAAGCAGTGAGGACACTGTTTCCTTTAAGTTTGGGGGTGG
>NW_010371567.1:0-220 GCF_000414095.1 Morus notabilis | reverse complement strand
ATATATATATTATATTATAGTATAACATAACGTAATTTTTAACTATCCACAGCAATTCAAACTCATAATTTATCAAACACTATTATACTAATTTTAAAATCAGCACAACTATTATAATTATATAATTATAGTTTACAAATCACTCCATCACTGCCTCCATATCAAGCCTAAAGCTCTCTTATACCATTTCTGTTTCCCCTTAGCTTCCCTAAGTCAACTC
>NW_010371566.1:0-220 GCF_000414095.1 Morus notabilis | reverse complement strand
GTGTTTGATTATAGATTTAAAATTATAAATTAAAATTATTATTTTTTATTTATGTATATGTTTTTATAAAAAAAAATATATTATAACGCGTCATGTCATGAATTATGATACGAATTTTCATATCAAACACTCTTAAATAGTTCCTCTTTTTTCTCTTTTTCTGAAAAAATTTTGTTTGGCTTGGGATATGTCTGTCCAGATCCAAAAAAATTTCTCCTTT
>NW_010371565.1:0-220 GCF_000414095.1 Morus notabilis | reverse complement strand
AAAAAAAATAAATAAAATCTCCTGGTTTTTTCTTCCTTTTATTTTATTTTAGTTATCACTTTTTTTTAAAAGATTGACATGTACCAACTTTGTGGGACCCTGTGTGGGTTATGGGCTCCCAGAGTTCACGTGTGAATTTGTGATTAATTGAAAAGGTTTTTGATAACAATCACCGAGAGTGATATTATATTGCTCTTTCTAAAAACTTGATTTTTTTTTT
>NW_010371564.1:0-220 GCF_000414095.1 Morus notabilis | reverse complement strand
ACGGGGCGCGGCCGCGCGCCTAGTGGCGCGCCCAATGCTGCGCGACCTCGGTGAGGCGCGCGCCCTCGCAGGTGGTTCTACCCAAGAGGGCACTTGTGCGGTTTTGAGTGTTTTTTGCTCTAATTTTTTACTCCAAAATGCCACTAAGTCCCATTTTATTAGTTTTTCTACAAAATAACACCAAAAATATATTAAATTAACAAAAATTTTTGAAGACACA
>NW_010371563.1:0-220 GCF_000414095.1 Morus notabilis | reverse complement strand
ACTATTTTGGTACAAATCGGCCATCTAAGTGTCCAACATTATTTATCTTCTATATAAATATGGACGAATTTTTAATAATTATTTTTTATTAACATATTTTATTACGGCCATCTAATCAATATCATATATCTATTTTTTAACTAATTGTAATTAAAATAGCACACATAAATAAAAGTTGAGATACATTTCGATCAACTTTAAGTTTAAATGAAAATTGCAA
>NW_010371562.1:0-220 GCF_000414095.1 Morus notabilis | reverse complement strand
CTGAGTTCCCAAAACAAGTGCAATATTACAAATCCGGTCACGTATGGACATGGGTTACATAAACCATTGCAGACTAATTGTTACCCAAAAAGTTGCAGACCAAGATTTAATTAGGGGTTCCTTAAAATGGTTTTATCCTTTTATTGCGCTTTATTCCAGGAACCTATACACCTAGGCCTTCTTTTTCACTACCCTACACAAAATCTAGCCATCTATTTTT
>NW_010371561.1:0-220 GCF_000414095.1 Morus notabilis | reverse complement strand
TGAATAAGCAAAACTAGTTTTCCTTTCCTATTATAAACTTATTAGAACTCAGAAGAGAGATTCTTTTACTATTATAAACTTTGAATGAGGTGGAATTAGGGGTACAACATTTATCTTGTTTTTATGCAACATTTTTTCTTCTATTTTCTTTCTAAAACTGTTAAGAAGATTAAGAGTAAATTCACCACAATTTTAGGTAAAGATGCCAGAACCTTAAGAG
>NW_010371560.1:0-220 GCF_000414095.1 Morus notabilis | reverse complement strand
AATTTTAAAAAGAGACAAATACTTTTTAAAATTATATGAGTCAAGATTTACTCTTTATTATTAATTAATAACTTTTTTAGTTAAATAATTATATTAATAAAAAAATATTAATTAAAAATAAAATGTAAAAATTTATATTCATATATATGTAAGGATAAATTCTTTTTTCTCTTTTTTTTTTTGGATTTATAGGATGAGTCTGTGTGGTAACCACTTTATT
>NW_010371559.1:0-220 GCF_000414095.1 Morus notabilis | reverse complement strand
AGAAAACTACGGCAACCGAATTTTATGAGTGTGAAATCCCTAAATTATTTTATAAGAAAGTCAATCTGTGAAAGTCTCATTTAGATAATTAATGAGGCTATACAACTTAACTGATAAAAAACTTAACTGATAAAATGGTGGTTGGGCATCTGAAAATATTTTTGTCATCAAGAAAACAGTGGAGGTTAAAAAAATACTTTTCAATAATGTTTGACTAAGT
>NW_010371558.1:0-220 GCF_000414095.1 Morus notabilis | reverse complement strand
GACAAGGGGCTGTCCCGTGGCTGACTCGGGGCTGTCACGGGTCTGTCCCTTGGCTGTCCCGGGGATGTCCCGGGGCTGCCCCGATGCTGTCCCGGGGCTGCTCCAGGGTGTCCCATGGTTGTCCCGGGGCTGCCCCGGGGCTCTCCTGGGCTGTACCGGGGCAACCACGAGGTGTACCAGGGCTGCCCCGAGGGTGGCCCGGGGATGTCCCGTGGCTGGC
>NW_010371557.1:0-220 GCF_000414095.1 Morus notabilis | reverse complement strand
CGTGGGACGATATTCTTATTCACTATTATATTACTTGATTGCGATAGCGCATACTTGCGTTACGATTTTTCACAACAGTCACAAGCCTATGTGGTCCCACCACAGTATGTGACAAAATAATCAAATAATAACATTATTTAATATATAATTAATTCTCAATTAATTATTCGGGAGTGAAATAAAATCCTGATAATTCATCTTGTCTTGCAAGTAATTCAAG
>NW_010371556.1:0-220 GCF_000414095.1 Morus notabilis | reverse complement strand
AGAAAACTACGGCAACCGAATTTTATGAGTGTGAAATCCCTAAATTATTCTATAAGAAAGTCAATCTGTGAAAGTCTCATTTAGATAATTAATTAGGCTATACAACTTAACTGATAAAAAACTTAACTGATAAAATGGTGGTTGGGCATCTGAAAATATTTTTGTCATCATGAAAACAGTGGAGGTTAAAAAAATACTTTTCAATAATGTTTGACTAAGT
>NW_010371555.1:0-220 GCF_000414095.1 Morus notabilis | reverse complement strand
AAATCATAATCCATGTGGGTAAAAAGTTTGGTTACATCGGAAGTCGTTTATCGTAGATGCTAAGGAGTAAGGACATTGATTGTTTCCATTAAGCTCATGTTTCTGATACTTAAATACAACTGGGTTGCTTGAATTTTGCGTTTCAGCCATAAACAATCTTTACAAGTTAGTTTCATAATGAAAGTAAACGATCTTGACATTTGGCTTATCTCAACCCATT
>NW_010371554.1:0-220 GCF_000414095.1 Morus notabilis | reverse complement strand
TTGTTGCAGGGAATCCATATGCCGGGGAGGAGATCATCGGCTTTAGGATAGGGATGCTACCATCGACGCAACCTAACTTGTTCTTAGCAGTTAAGGCCATGATCATGGCACGACTCCAAGTATTTGTTGGTCTCCGAATTGAATTCGGATGCGGAAACGTGGTGCGGGGAAGGAGGCGGATCGTGTATAACAAAAATTTTCATAAAACTTTTAAGATACT
>NW_010371553.1:0-220 GCF_000414095.1 Morus notabilis | reverse complement strand
CCAGAGTTGACTACGATGCTCCTGGGCATTGGTGTACTACAATGCTTTATAGTGCCGATGGAAGTAGGTAAGGAAATGAATTCTCAAATCGATCATCACCAAACCAGTTGTTCTTCTCTGTTTTAAAGTTACTAACTTCTTTTTACTCTTTTAGATTGAGGTTTTTCTCGTGGTTTCTAGGATTTTTTTTTCCAAAATTTTGTCTGAGTGCCCCCTCTTT
>NW_010371552.1:0-220 GCF_000414095.1 Morus notabilis | reverse complement strand
TTGCGAAAGAGGTTCAGAGTTAGGCTCCCACGCCCGAAACAAACGAAAGTAGGGCCAGAGCAAACCCCAGACGTAGCTCGAGGCAGTCCGAAGAAAAGCCTCGACTTGGGGGGCAGCTATTGTGTGGGAAAATTCACATCGACACGTTAGACAGCGATCATGCCACACGTGGTCCCATGCCTGCCACGTCATTTAGCCCTCGACGCCCGAGCCTCATTGG
>NW_010371551.1:0-220 GCF_000414095.1 Morus notabilis | reverse complement strand
CGTAGATCACAAATTCACTGAAAAAACACAGGGAAAAATAAACGATGAATAAAAACCTAGAGCAAAACAATGAACGAAACCAATGGAGAAGTAAGCAAGAAGAATCGGACAGCACTGCAGCAAGAACACCAAACAAAAAAAAATCCAATGTAGATCGCAGATCCAAATTCTCAAAAAATCCATAAAAGAAAAGGATAAAAATCCCAACTCTCCACGCGAA
>NW_010371550.1:0-220 GCF_000414095.1 Morus notabilis | reverse complement strand
CAAGTTGTCCTTTGGATGTGATGTAAGGTATACACACAAGCCCTTTGATCTTCTCTCTGATAAAATGTCTATCCACTTCTACATGCTTAGTACGGTCATGGTGAATTGGATTGTGAGCAATATTGATTGCTGACTTGTTGTCACAATACAACAGCATGGGATTCTCACTTTGAAGTGATAGCTCACTCATGATTCTTTTTAACCATAGAAGTTCACATAT
>NW_010371549.1:0-220 GCF_000414095.1 Morus notabilis | reverse complement strand
GTTTTTAAAATATTTACTAAACAAATATAGTTTACAGACCGTTTTTATTTTTGTGCCTCAAAAGACGTGTAAAAACCTTTTTAAAAACAAGTAAAAATTAATTTTAAACGTACTCATAGTAATTTCAATGTTTTAGGATTTTGTTGAGAATATGGTTTTTCTTCCCCCTTCAGAGGACTTCTTCTGAATAGTAGATTTGCATATACTTTTCACTTTTCAG
>NW_010371548.1:0-220 GCF_000414095.1 Morus notabilis | reverse complement strand
AAATTTCAAGAAAAACGGATTAGAAAAGGACTAAAATGAAGAAAAAGATGAGTTATAGGGAAAAAACGATCAGAACAAAAAAAATAAAATTTTAAGATAAAAACAAAAAATGAATTTAAAAATGACCAAAATGAATAAATAAGTAAGTTTTCGGGTAAAAGAAACTAAAACAAAAAAAAGAATAAATTTTAGGGCAAAAATAAAAAGGGTCGAAGAAAGA
>NW_010371547.1:0-220 GCF_000414095.1 Morus notabilis | reverse complement strand
TAATTATTTAATTATGTGACTAAAAGTTAATTATTTAATTAGTAAATAGCATATTAATAAATTATTTTTTTACTAATTATTTTTTTATTAATAAACTAATTAATTACTTATAAATTATTAAATATGAGTACGTTACCAACATAGTAATTACTTATAATCAACTATTAAGTTCTATCTTTTAATTATTTAGCATACTAATTTATTATATATAATTTAATTA
>NW_010371546.1:0-220 GCF_000414095.1 Morus notabilis | reverse complement strand
TCTTCCCTCAAGGAAGTGACCATGGAACTGGGTGGCAAATCACCGCTGATCATCTTCGACGACGCTGATCTGGATCGCGCCGCTGACATCGCGATGATGGCCAACTTTTACAGCTCCGGTCAGGTCTGCACCAACGGTACCCGAGTATTCGTCCCTAACGCGCTGAAAGCGGCATTTGAAGCCAAAATCGTTGAGCGTGTAAAACGCATTCGTGTAGGCA
>NW_010371545.1:0-220 GCF_000414095.1 Morus notabilis | reverse complement strand
CTATTATACCCTAACTTCTTCCTCTTCATTTTCCCCCGATTTCACTCTCATCCTCTCTAAACAATCTTCGCCTCTTCTTCTCCTCACCGCCGCCGCTGCCACCCGCCGCCCTTACCACCCTCCGTTCTCTCTCTTTATTCCATTCTCTCTCCTCTTCTCTCTCTTCTCAGCTTTCTCTCTCTCTCTCTTCCGCTCCCCCTCCCTCTTGTTCCCATCTCCG
>NW_010371544.1:0-220 GCF_000414095.1 Morus notabilis | reverse complement strand
AAAAAAAAAAAAAAAAAAAAAAAAAAAAAAAAAAAAAAAAAAAGAGGCTACAGGAAAAGCAAAATAAAGGAAGGATTAATAATGCTTTAAATTGTAGCCGTGAATGCATTTACAACCAATAATATCTACTCTCACTCGATATATTCATCTTGGATACAACCTCAAATATATTTTGGTGACAAATCAAAGAAAAACATCTCACTAACAAATAAAGACTACA
>NW_010371543.1:0-220 GCF_000414095.1 Morus notabilis | reverse complement strand
GACTGTTTATGAGAGTTTTTTACTGTAATAAAACTCGAATCGGTGAAAAAAATAAAGTTTATATGAGAGTTTTTTACTGTAATAAAAAAAATTAAATGTTATTATTTTTAAAAAAATTTTAATGTAATAAATTTTAAATTTTAAATTTAAATCAATAAAATAAATGAGATTGGCCAAAACCTTGCTGACATGTGATGACAAGTGGACAAAAAAAAAAAAA
>NW_010371542.1:0-220 GCF_000414095.1 Morus notabilis | reverse complement strand
TAATTTTTCAAACGTTGCACAGTTGGTCCCGGAGATTTTATACTATTTCAATTTCGGTCCTTTTATTATCTTAGTATTAAATATTTAACGAAATTTATAGAAATTATAGACTAAATTGGAAACATATAAAGTTTAGAGATAAATAATACAAAAAATTAAAAAGTTAATTTTCACAAATATACCTAAAATTTTAACTGTTTCTAATTTTAGACTCTAATTT
>NW_010371541.1:0-220 GCF_000414095.1 Morus notabilis | reverse complement strand
TATGTTAATTATAATCTATTAATTAGTAAATAATTGGTAAATAAAAAATTAATAGTAATTACTGAATTTATAATTAATATTAAATTATAATTATCAATATGTAATTTGCTAATCAATAATAATTAGTAATTAATCATTATAAAAAAATAATTATTAAAAACTGATCATGTTATATATCAAATAATAGATTATTAAATAAATATTAGTAATTAATTAACTA
>NW_010371540.1:0-220 GCF_000414095.1 Morus notabilis | reverse complement strand
CCCAGCGCCCGCCCCAGCGTGCCCCCAGCGCGCGCCACAAATTTGGGAATCAGACCCCGAATGGACCTGAGGTTTTCCAAAACTCTCATAATGCGTGCCGACATACCCGGAAGAGTTTCGGACCCCGACGAAGATGAATTCTGACCCGAAGACGAAGAACGAAGCCAAAGCATGAAGAGTTCAAAAATCGAAGACCCGTTGATGTAACGGAAGAAAATAA
>NW_010371539.1:0-220 GCF_000414095.1 Morus notabilis | reverse complement strand
ACCTTCTGTTGTAAAGGTGTTTAATCTTATGGTTCAAGAGGAGAGACAATGCTCCATCGTCTCCGTTTCACCTGCTCCCTCGAATTCCTTGGCCTTTAGCACTGTGTCTTCTCAGCCTGCGCTTCATCCAACTCCGCCTCCTCCGGCGGCGGTGGCGGCAGCATGGTCGGTGACCTCTCAGCTCAGATCTCGTCGTGAGAGGCCTGTATGTACTCATTGT
>NW_010371538.1:0-220 GCF_000414095.1 Morus notabilis | reverse complement strand
TGGCCAATAATTTCACCTTCATATTCCACGTGCAAATAAAAACCGTGTAGATACCAAAACTAATATAATAGTACCATGTAAATAATTAACCTAACCAATGCAAAAAACATCATCTGTCTTAGCTAATCTCCAAAGCATATACCAGTACTACAATTGACTATTGTATTCAACAAAAAAAAAAAAAAGTGAGAAATAGTATATCTAATATGTTATTTTATTT
>NW_010371537.1:0-220 GCF_000414095.1 Morus notabilis | reverse complement strand
GCTACTTCATCACTTCGTTTTACACGGATTGCGGCCGCAACTCGAGAGGCGCCATCTATATTCTGCCTATTCAAAACGAAGCACAGTGCGACAATGTCTGGTAGCTGGATGGTGCAAATACCGGCAACATCTGCCAGACCAGTACGGCTATCAATCAAAATTAAATCGTAATTATTTTTAGCCCACAGCTTGAATGACTCTAGCAGCAATCCACCACCTT
>NW_010371536.1:0-220 GCF_000414095.1 Morus notabilis | reverse complement strand
GAATGATACAGCTCTTCCACTCAAGAAGAGACGTTGATATCAAGAACAATCTTTGAGCAAGTGCCGACTCCAAGAATTCAAGAAGAAGGGAAAAGTACGAAGAATAGAGAAGAGAGGAAGGATATGAAATAAGATTTCAATTCATTCATTCAATACTTTCAAAATTGATCATCTCTAAACATATACCCACAATCTGGGGATGCTCAACAACGGAAACAAA
>NW_010371535.1:0-220 GCF_000414095.1 Morus notabilis | reverse complement strand
AGAAACGTCCATATCAACATAAACATTGAAAGCAACATAGTTGCTCACATGTTCGTCATCTTCCTAACTGCCTTCTGACTCTTCATCACTCCAAGTTGCATTAAACGACTTCTTTTTCTTCTTGAGGGTATTGGCGCATTCAGATTGAATATGTCCATATTCGTCGCACTCTCGGCATTGAATACCTATGTTCTTTGTCTTCAATTATGTGCTATTTGCT
>NW_010371534.1:0-220 GCF_000414095.1 Morus notabilis | reverse complement strand
ATGTGCTGAATTGTAACAATTATAGGGGCATAAAGTTCTATAGGACTGTTATGTTATATAGTAGTGAATGTTGAGCCATTAAGAGACAAAATATATCTAAGATGAGTGTGGTAGAAACGCGTATGTTAAGATGGATGAGTGACCATACGAGAATAGATCTATATAGGCGAGCCCAATTAAGTTGAGATTAAGGCTTGTTGTTGTTGTTGTTGTTGTTGTT
>NW_010371533.1:0-220 GCF_000414095.1 Morus notabilis | reverse complement strand
CCTCTGCTCACTTGAATACTTCTCTGTAGGTGAGACATGGGAAGAAGAATTTCACTCTTTTTTTTTTTTTTTAAAAAGAAATTTGTATTGTTAAATTTGGCTAAGAGTGTCATTACTTCAATCTAATTGTATTCGGTTAATAATCTGTTTGCTGTTGAAGGGTTGCTCTTTTCTTTGTGACGTTTGCTTCATCTTTTTCAAAAGTAATTTTGAGGTATTG
>NW_010371532.1:0-220 GCF_000414095.1 Morus notabilis | reverse complement strand
AACATATGCCTGTGTTTTTACATGTTTATCCTAATTCTAAATTCTGATGTCGAGCAATTATTAGCATTCAGAGTCACTAGTGACTACTTATGCTTCATACTTGGCAGTTACAATGTCACATCCAAAATATGCTTCTTTAATTTTTTATGCTAAGTTAAAATATTTCACCATTCAACACCATTTAACTCTAATGGTAATTTTTTATTTTTAATTATCATAT
>NW_010371531.1:0-220 GCF_000414095.1 Morus notabilis | reverse complement strand
AGACGGAACCAAAAAAGAGTGAAAGAAAGTGAATAAAAGCAAAACAAACGAAATAAGCAAAAGATTCAGTAAATGACCAAAATGGTCACAACAAATAAACGGGCAGGAAATTGGAAAGGAAGGCAATATCGTAATTTTACAAACGGGACATAACAGTAATTAAAATTTCAATAGAACAAAAAAACAGGGTTAAAACGGGAAAGACACTGTTCATTGCACT
>NW_010371530.1:0-220 GCF_000414095.1 Morus notabilis | reverse complement strand
GTTCCCTTCATCTTCGGTTTATTTTTTATTTCAGTTGTTTTTGCTTAGAATCTTCCATTTCTTCCTTTAAAGTTTTGGTAATTTTCTTTCTTTTGTATTATTCTCGCAGATCCTTTGTCTTTTGTTTTCAAGTCCCCCTTTTTTTGCCCTTTTTTCCCTTTTTTCCCCCCTTTTTTTCTGGGTTGTTCTTGATTTGTCTCCTTTCCTTTTTGGTCTCTGT
>NW_010371529.1:0-220 GCF_000414095.1 Morus notabilis | reverse complement strand
ACATGTCTTTTCTTTTCTTTTTCTTTTTCCTATTTCTTTCCTTTTCTTTTTCCTTCCTTTCTTTCCCTGCCCGTGCAACTCTCTCACTCTCACTCTCTCTTTCTCTCACTCTCACTCTCTCTCTCCCTCCCGTTTTTACTTCAAAATCAATCGGATTTCGAAACAAAGGAAAATTTCAAGCAGCTTTCAACGTCAAGAGAAGGATTTGAGGTAAGATTTC
>NW_010371528.1:0-220 GCF_000414095.1 Morus notabilis | reverse complement strand
TTTAACTTTTTTCCATTTTTTATAATGTCAAACTACGGGATTTCTCCCCTTGATTCATTTTTTTTAATACTGACTCGATCAATATTCAATGAATATAATGCAACTCAGTTTACATTTTTTTATTTTTTATTTACCTTTTCATTTAATATTTTAGTTTTTATTTTCCTGTTGAACTTAAAAAAAAGTTCTATGCCTAAAGCTTCAACAACAACAACAAAAA
>NW_010371527.1:0-220 GCF_000414095.1 Morus notabilis | reverse complement strand
AAAAAAAAAAAAAAAAAACAAACTATTTTATTGAGGCAATTACGAAAAAGTTTTATTAGGATCGTATTTGCCAAAATAATATTAATTGGACTACGTGAAAAATGTAAAAGTAGACCAAAATGTTTTAATTAGAAACATTTAACAATACAAGATTTCTGAAAAATAAAAAAAGGGACGAAACAAGAAAGCATATGGACATATTAAAAGTGAGAAAAAAAAA
>NW_010371526.1:0-220 GCF_000414095.1 Morus notabilis | reverse complement strand
GAAGCAACCCAGACCAAAGATGGCGAACTCCACGTTGCTGGTGAAGGGGCCCAGCAGTGGGTTGCCATTGACGAAGTGGGTTTCCGGCAATGACATAGGGGTTTCACGGCCGGGCAATGCCTGTTCGGCGGTAGGGAGTGCGTTTTTGTTCACAAGAATTTCCGAGCGCAAAGCCATGAGACATTTCCTCTTGAAAGGGCGTATCCCTGTTGGAGCGAAT
>NW_010371525.1:0-220 GCF_000414095.1 Morus notabilis | reverse complement strand
TGACGATTATCTTGGAACAATCTGTTAAACTTAAACTACATCACCAAATAAAAATAACAGTTAAAGGAACCACACCAATAATGGGCAAATAAAGCAGCCTCAAAGACTCCTGATTAAAAGTAAAAGGATATACAGCCATCTTGTATTGGCCTTGGTGCTTTTAATTTACGTTCAGGACGTGCGTGCTTCTTAACTGATTTCGTAGCAATTAGAATCACAG
>NW_010371524.1:0-220 GCF_000414095.1 Morus notabilis | reverse complement strand
TGTCACAATCGGCAGGCATTCTCGAACAGTCACATCACATTTTCATTGAGAACTTTCTGACGATGCCGATGGTCATTGATAAGCACCTTTGCATTCAAACTGTTGAGTGGTGATCCAGATGGAAAATATCAGCTTACTGCTAAGTGAAGCCCTGACGCCGTACCAGGCAAATCTTGGTCCTGCAGGGCTTCTGGGTGAGCGTTTGGTGTCGTTGAAGGAT
>NW_010371523.1:0-220 GCF_000414095.1 Morus notabilis | reverse complement strand
AAAAAAAAAAAAGCAAGTTACTCGTCTTGGCCTTGCTTTAAACGCTTCTTCTTCTTCTTTTTTTATTTTATTTTAAATTTTTTAGTTAAGAATAAGAATGCAAATTAGATCCTTCCAGAATGTTTTCAATAGAATGTGCATCATTTTATATTATGAAAACACAGAACAAAAGTGTAAATTATAAATAAATATATAAAAACGTAGTTCAGTAGTGCTGTGA
>NW_010371522.1:0-220 GCF_000414095.1 Morus notabilis | reverse complement strand
TGGAACTTGATGGTGCCGCATTAATTCGTTTTGTTTATTTGGATTATCTATCAGTATGGAATGCCAACGAATACAAACTGCTCCAAATTGTATATAGTCTGTAAATGACCCCAACTTCCCCAAAGTTAAGTCTAAAAGATGTTTTGGGAGGCTTGCCCAATCTAAAAAAAGAAAAAAAAGAAAAAAAAAAACTCCTCAGTAAATCATGAATATATGACAA
>NW_010371521.1:0-220 GCF_000414095.1 Morus notabilis | reverse complement strand
GATCAAAACTTAACACCAAAATGGCAAAACGTCACTATAGGGGCTCAAGGATAGAGACTCGAGTGGAGATGATACGTTGAAAGATATTGGGATAAGTCAGTAACACAATAATAGGGTAGGCAAGGTTGCAGAGAAGTAAAAATTGAGCATTAATCATTTATGTATGTATGAATATATAATACATGATGTCAGAGTTAGGCTGTCTTCAATTTTAGGGCAT
>NW_010371520.1:0-220 GCF_000414095.1 Morus notabilis | reverse complement strand
AGACGCAGGGGTCAGATTATGCCGCTCACTCAAGAGCAGAAGAAACAGTACAAATCCATTGGCCACCATCTGAAACCGGTATTGATCGTGGCTGACAACGGTTTGACTGAAGGTGTCTTAGCCGAACTGGAACGCGCTTTGAGCGATCACGAGCTGATCAAGATCAAGCTCAACATCCTCGACCGAGAAAGCCGCCTCCAGAGCATTGCTGAACTGTGCA
>NW_010371519.1:0-220 GCF_000414095.1 Morus notabilis | reverse complement strand
ACCTTCTGTTGTAAAGGTGTTTAATCTTATGGTTCAAGAGGAGAGACAACGCTCCATCGTCTCCGTTTCACCTGCTCCCTCGAATTCCTTGGCCTTTAGCACCGTGTCTTCTCAGCCTGCGCTTCATCCAACTCCGTCTCCTCCGGCGGCGGTGGCGGCAGCATGGTCGGCGACCTCTCAGCTCAGATCTCGTCGTGAGAGGCCTGTATGTACTCATTGT
>NW_010371518.1:0-220 GCF_000414095.1 Morus notabilis | reverse complement strand
TTAATGTCCTTGCGTTCTTGGTCATAAACTGGAAATTATGTTTTGCAATAGTAGTTTTAAGCAATATTCTGATAAAGTCATGCTCAAGTAATGACCACAAGATTTATAAAGCTATAATTTCAATAATAGTCTAAACATAATAATAATTTATAATAGTTATGAGAAAAGAAGAAAAAAAAATCAGTAAGTTTTCTTTAGTTGTTACCTCCTCAATTCTACA
>NW_010371517.1:0-220 GCF_000414095.1 Morus notabilis | reverse complement strand
GTTTTAGTTGAGGAAGAAGAACTGTTTTGTGATGCCATTTCAGTCTAAAAGTCGCCGGTTTTTAGCCGGATTTTGGTGAGGAGGTGGTCGGTTTTTGTGGTCGGGTTTTTGGTGAGTGGTCGGGATCGATTTTTGGTCGGTTTTAGTGGGAAGGAATGTCGGTTTTTGGTGAACGGTCGGTTTTTGGTGAGGTGGTCGGTCGGCCGACGAGGGAGATCGG
>NW_010371516.1:0-220 GCF_000414095.1 Morus notabilis | reverse complement strand
ATTCGAACATTGTGTGAAATTGGTGCCTGCCTTTCTTTGGTCTCATAGGTTTATGTTTTTTTTCTTTCTGTGAAGGACTTGGGGATGGATATGCGGGAGATAACATTTGCAAATGCACAGGGAAGTTTTTTGGTCCATCACATTCTGATTTTAGTTTTTTTTTATGTATACTGAGCGGAAATGGTAAAGCACACAACCTACGAAGTAGGAGCCAACTGAA
>NW_010371515.1:0-220 GCF_000414095.1 Morus notabilis | reverse complement strand
AACCATCCAAACCAAACATTTTCTAAGTTAGTCAAATCAAAACCACTTTTTACTTTTTGTAAATAAACACTGGTTTGAACCCAAAATCATGAATTCGGATTTAGAATCCTTATACCAAACAACCACTTAATTTTTTATATAAATTGATGTGACAAATGAGTTGTTGTCTTTTTTATTAGTAGATACAATCTCTTATTATTAATTAACGCGACAATATTTT
>NW_010371514.1:0-220 GCF_000414095.1 Morus notabilis | reverse complement strand
TATAATATGTTATATTATATTATATTATATTATTACATTTTTATAATTATACTATATTTTTAATAATATAAAATAATCACAATATCATTGTATTATTATATTATATATTATGATTGTATTATAATAATAAATGATTATGTAACTATAATTATAATTATATATATTATATCTTTATAATTTTATATATATAATATTAGTTATTAAATGATTATATTAATAT
>NW_010371513.1:0-220 GCF_000414095.1 Morus notabilis | reverse complement strand
TGTCTTTCATAAGGTTCCTCATAAAAGTGTGGAGCAGTAAAAATATGAGATCGGCCTGATTATAGGTCTACCAAAAACCACTCGGTTATTATTGTATAATAATTTTGCATCCAATCTTTGGGGAGAAAAAAGTATCACAGCAAACAAAAGTAGATTTCAAGCAAAGATTCAATTATTACTTGAATGGTTTCCATTAGAATGCTTGTTTCAATTTTTTCTT
>NW_010371512.1:0-220 GCF_000414095.1 Morus notabilis | reverse complement strand
TATTATTAAAATTATTAATATAATTATAATATTATAAAATATATTATAATATTGCATAAGAAATATTAATATTTCACTTATAATATAATTAAAAATTACAACTATATTACATTATATTATATTATCATTATTATATTATATTAAATCAATATAGTATAATTAATATATTACATAACCATAACGTGTGTAATACACTATAATATATAATAATATTAGAATT
>NW_010371511.1:0-220 GCF_000414095.1 Morus notabilis | reverse complement strand
TTTTATAAATAATTATATTTAATTTTTTTATTATAATAAAAAAATTTTACATTAAATTAAAAATTTAAATTAACAAATTAAACGGCATGATACCTACAAAGAAATGAGAAAGGAAAACTGCTTAATGACGAGATTCCTTGCGCTCGCAATGATAACTTCTCACAGAGAGAGAGAGAGAGAGAGAGAGAGAGAGGAGGCATGGGGTAAAACAGGCATTTTT
>NW_010371510.1:0-220 GCF_000414095.1 Morus notabilis | reverse complement strand
GTTGGACCCACATCCAATCTTTGAAATTCTGAGGACCTAACGTATTAGGCTCGTAAGTGCTCATTAGGATGTTTTGCTCGAAAACTATTAAGCTTTTAAAAGAAACTATCATTCGATTTTTATAAAAACCGATTACTCACTTATTTAGTTACAAGCACTAAAATTCCATTGTAAAATCTCTTTTCGAATACCGACTTTTGAAACTATTCCACAAGTCATT
>NW_010371509.1:0-220 GCF_000414095.1 Morus notabilis | reverse complement strand
ATATTTCTTATCCAGACATGATTATTTCCATATCACTTGTTAATCTTTCCTTATTTACATTCATTTGTCATTAATGTATTATATTCTCATTAGAATGCGCATTCCTTTCTCATTAGTTTACGCGATTGACTCTTGTTCATAGGCTGTATATATTCTATTACTTTGATAATGAAAACAGACTGATAATTCATCTCAATTACCATTCTCTATATTTCTAACT
>NW_010371508.1:0-220 GCF_000414095.1 Morus notabilis | reverse complement strand
TATTGTTAAATTTTCTTCTAATTTATATATTTAATAATTAATATTATTAAGAAAATACAGTTAAAGAAAACAATTTTTTGCGTCGATTAATCTAAAATGTCATCACAAATAGTCCATATTACTAGCAACAACATCAATGGCCGCAAAAGGTTTTAAAAACTTTTGCGACGACATCTGTCGTTGCAAATAAGTTAGGACACGTCATCATCAACATCTTCGA
>NW_010371507.1:0-220 GCF_000414095.1 Morus notabilis | reverse complement strand
TCGTCCAGCCGAGCTGAGCCGAGCCGAGAAGCCGCGAGCCCATCCCAGCAGCCACGTGTCATCTTCTGCCGCGTCGCAGGTCCGTGGGACCCAGCTGTCCCCTCGCAGACGCGTGCCTGGCGCGCACTGCCCGCTCTCCGCGCGAGTTCTCCTGACGCGCGCGCCAGGCCTACTTCCTCTCTCTTCCGCGTGGGTCCCGCGTGCCAGCGCCCCTCCAACC
>NW_010371506.1:0-220 GCF_000414095.1 Morus notabilis | reverse complement strand
AATGTAGTCAGTAGAAATCAAAATATTAAATATCAAAGAAATTAAGGAACTGAATAAACAAAAATGTAGAAAAGTTGCCTTTTTATTTGTTTTATTTTGATGATTTCTTAAGTTTTATTAAATTAGAAAATGCCATTTTTTAAATGGCCAATCAATGAATGACTGATTGATTGATTGATTGATTGATTGATTTAGTGATCAATCACTCATATATAGGAAT
>NW_010371505.1:0-220 GCF_000414095.1 Morus notabilis | reverse complement strand
AAAAGTTAGATGTGATTGTTTGTGAGGGCTTTTTACTGTAGAAAAACTCGAATTAGCGAAGTGAACGAGGCCTAAATATATACATTCAAATTAAATTTGATACACAAATCTATACAATTTCATAGTCAACCATCGACTTTATTCTTTAAAATGCCTAAAATACACTTTAATAAAAAAAATAAACTTAAGGGTTTGACCTCAAAAATATGAAAAATACTAT
>NW_010371504.1:0-220 GCF_000414095.1 Morus notabilis | reverse complement strand
ACTTTGGCTTAATAATTATTCTAACACATTCAACTTGATTAGGCAAATCGCTAGACCCAACAGCTAAGATCATTAATTGACAATTTGGGTGACATGCACCGTCATGGGCAGAGTTTTGTCAATCCAGACACTAAACAGGCATTTGTAAGTAAATTTTAAATTTATTTCTTTTTTTTATATTTAACATAACATATTATACTATCTTTATTCTTTTTTTTTT
>NW_010371503.1:0-220 GCF_000414095.1 Morus notabilis | reverse complement strand
CCGGAAGGCATCGCCCGGCTCCAAGCTGCATCACGTTCCTGCCAATCAGATTCGGATTTTGATTCTGGCAGGTAAGTAGAATCTTGGTAGTGGAAGTCCTCAAACCCTATGCGTGTCAGCAGGTCCAGAAAGCCTGGATTGTTCTCGATGTAGTGGAGGCTGAGTAAATTACCCCCGTCTGGTATCAGGCAGACCTTGAACGTGAAATCCCAATCGACGC
>NW_010371502.1:0-220 GCF_000414095.1 Morus notabilis | reverse complement strand
AAATCTTTTTATTAATCGTAATAAAAAATGTACACTACAACAATTAAGCTCATTTGCGATGACATTTTTTGTGACGACATTTGTCGTCGCAAATAATACTCTATTTACGATGACATGTCATCGCAAATACCTATCGTTAAATAAAATAACCATGTCGTCACTAATAACTTCAATGTCGTCGTAAATAATATTGGCGCGCAATTTTCAATGGCGCGGATTA
>NW_010371501.1:0-220 GCF_000414095.1 Morus notabilis | reverse complement strand
CAGGGCAATGCCCCGTTTGTGCCCGCTCTGTCGATCCTTGATGCGTTCATGTTCAATGACTTGCAGACCGTATCCGCCTGGGTTCGCCAAGGAGAAATGGTCCATGCCTGAAGCCATGGGCGGCTATTTCGAGCTGGAGTTGAGTCGTGGTAACCACCCCTATCCTGATGCCCACGGGTTCAACTCAGCGCGCTCGGCCTTCCAGGCCGTACTCCTCGCA
>NW_010371500.1:0-220 GCF_000414095.1 Morus notabilis | reverse complement strand
GAGAAGAATAGGACTTGGGAAAAGGTTGACCTTCCAAAAGGGAAAACACTAGTTGGGTGTAAGTGGGTGTTCACTGTGAAATACAATTTTGATGGATCTCTAGAAAGATACAAAGTTCGGCTAGTTGCAAAGGGGTTTACACAAACCTATGGCATTGATTATTCAGAAACGTTTTCACCAGTTGCTAAGTTGAATACTGTGAGAGTGTTACTTTCTGTTG
>NW_010371499.1:0-220 GCF_000414095.1 Morus notabilis | reverse complement strand
CAAAACTCAAGCGTTGCTGGTACAGGTAGTAACCCTTGGCGATTTGCCAGTGCAACCGGGTCTCCCCAGAGTCCAGGCGCTCGGAGGTTAGCTTGAAAGCCTGCTCTGCGGGCAGAAACGTGGCCGCTCTCTTGAATGGATCAATGTCTGCATTTGCATGACCTACTGTAGATAACAGTGCGAAGAAAAATATTAATAGAAGACGCATGGTTAAGGCCTG
>NW_010371498.1:0-220 GCF_000414095.1 Morus notabilis | reverse complement strand
AATGGGACAAGATCCCACACGTCATTGTCCTTCATGGACTTATTCTCCTTATTCACGGCATCAATTCATTTTTGAGAGTTAGAACTTTTGATGGCTTGACTTAAGTTGATCGGATCATCTTCCATCACTCCAATATCATTCTCATGTTCTTGGAGAAATACAATGTAGTCATTTAGCACTGGGCTTCTCCTTTCTCTAGTGGATCTGCTTAATGACATAG
>NW_010371497.1:0-220 GCF_000414095.1 Morus notabilis | reverse complement strand
TTATTTTTTTGGTGGACTAGACGAGAAGTAGAACGACTGAAGTTTTTATTTTTTCCCCTGCCCCTTCTATGCTATCAGAGAAAGAGAAACTTTCTCAGTACTTAGTTAAACTTTCGTTCTCAGTTTCTCAAATTTCCTCAACCAAAAAACCCTAGGCCACCGCCACCATCTCCCCTCCCTCACCTCAATCCTCCGTCATCTCCCTCCGCCATCACCCTCC
>NW_010371496.1:0-220 GCF_000414095.1 Morus notabilis | reverse complement strand
GCCCTGGGGCTGTACCGGGGCTGTACCGGGGCTATACTAAGGCTGTACCAGGGCTGCCCCGGGGCTGTCTTGGGGTTGTCCCGGGGCTGCCCCGGGGCTGACTCGGGACTATCCCGGGGCTGTACCGGGGCTGTCCTCGGGCTGCACTGCGGCTGTCCCGGGGCTGTACCGAGGTTGCCCCGGGGCTGTCCCGGGGCTATCCTGGGGATGTACCGGGGCT
>NW_010371495.1:0-220 GCF_000414095.1 Morus notabilis | reverse complement strand
GGAAATCAGAACAGTACCAGTAGACTTGTGATGGAGGCCGGTCAACCGAAACATAACTTTTGTACAGGTTCCGTATTGGCACCAGTCGACTGGTGGGTTTATAAAGGCTCGGGACCGGTCGACCGGTCATAACTACTGACATGACAAAACCGACTTAATGCAATTTGTTATGCGATTTTGGCTTTGAGAAACCTAATTATTGTGGGATATGACTTCTTAA
>NW_010371494.1:0-220 GCF_000414095.1 Morus notabilis | reverse complement strand
ATTTATTAATATTGATAATTATTATTTTTATAATAATTAATTACTAATTATTAATTATCATTGATTAATATATTACATATTGATAATTACAATTTAATATTAATTATTAATTATGTAATTGCTATTATTTTTTATTTACTAATTAATAGATTATAATTAACATAATATGTTATTGATATATTAATTATTAATTATTTATTTAATAACCTGTTATTACTTG
>NW_010371493.1:0-220 GCF_000414095.1 Morus notabilis | reverse complement strand
GCCCTAAGAATGATTTTGAGGAAAAGGAAATGCAAAAGATTCCTTATGCATAGCAGTAGAAAGTCTAATGTATGTTCAGATTTGTACGCGTCCGGATATTGTGTACGTTACTGAGATGTTGGGCAGGTATTTAAGTAAATCCAAGAGTATAACATTGGAAAGCAGCCAAATAGGTCTTGCAGTACTTACAGAGAACAAAAGACTACATGCTCACATATCG
>NW_010371492.1:0-220 GCF_000414095.1 Morus notabilis | reverse complement strand
CTTTTTAGATTTAATCTGCTATTGATTCGATCGATCATCAAATTCAATTGTCTTTAGAATTTATTTGAATCTATTATCAAATGGTTATGATCTAACAATGAAGATTATATGACCGTCAACAGTCAACTAACAGATTTGTTAATTATAACAGTTACAACCTTTCATAAAAATCGTGTTCAGGGGATGCATGCTCAACTCAGAAAAAGGAACAAATTCTGAT
>NW_010371491.1:0-220 GCF_000414095.1 Morus notabilis | reverse complement strand
TTTTTTTTTTCTTTTTTTGTGTGTGTGTGTGTGTGTGTAAGGAACTCAGTGAACTTCCCCTCTGGTACTGATCAACTAAATCTTAATCATAATCCTTCTCGATTTATTGGCTTTATGTTTAAATCTCAAATAATAAACAGTTAATCAAAAACAGGAAGTAACAACCCTTCATAGCAGTCTTTACTGAACAGAACACTATAAATCAAGAAAGTTTAGTTTT
>NW_010371490.1:0-220 GCF_000414095.1 Morus notabilis | reverse complement strand
CATTCTTCAATCCTGGTAAGTAAACATGCCAACAGCAGCAAAAAAATTTTACAACACGTGTGCCGCCTAAAATTCTCTTAATTCGGCCCTGTAGTTCCTAATTAATTTTGGAAATGGTTTGAAACGTTTTGAAAATTTTTCCGATCTCTCTTTTAGAATATGATTTTTGAAAGGAATTATGAGATCTAGTTTTAGATAAATTGATGCAATAATGCCCCTT
>NW_010371489.1:0-220 GCF_000414095.1 Morus notabilis | reverse complement strand
TACCCCGGGGCTGTCCCGGGGATGTCCCGGGGCTGTCCCGGGGCTGCACCTGGGCTGTACCGGCGCTGTCCCGGGGCTATACTGTGGTTGTCCCATCGCTGTCCCACGGCTGTACCGGGGCTGTCCCGGGACTTTAGCGGGCCTACCCCGGGGCTGTACCGAGGCTATACCGGGGCTGCCCCGGGGCTGTCCGGGGCTGTACCGGGCCTGTCCCGGGGCT
>NW_010371488.1:0-220 GCF_000414095.1 Morus notabilis | reverse complement strand
TGATATTATAACGTCTCATGTAAGTTACCGACCAACTGACTTGAATGACTTCAAGCAAGAAGAAAAAGACTTTGAATGACTTGAAAAAGTATATATTAAAATTAATTATCTGTAAGTGAACTTTTAATGTCATTATCGCCGACCACCAGTATGAATATTTTCTCCCCCTCAAAAAAAAAAGTATGAATTTTTTCTTTTTTTTTCTTTTTTTTTTTTTTTT
>NW_010371487.1:0-220 GCF_000414095.1 Morus notabilis | reverse complement strand
AGTATTTTCTCTCACAAAAAATACACGTAAATCAAAAATAGTTATAATCACATGGTTCTAATCCATGAATTAAACGTCTCCTAAGTGATGAGAATCCAATGTCAAGCATCCCTATTTTCTTCAAAGGATTTACTAATTAGACTTAATGAGCAAAATAATTAGCCATTAGCATACAAAAGAGAATTCATTTATCTTTTTCTTTTTTTTCTTTTTTTTTTTT
>NW_010371486.1:0-220 GCF_000414095.1 Morus notabilis | reverse complement strand
GTTTTTTTGGGGGGTTTTTTTTTGGTTTGTTTTGTGGGGTCTTTTTGGGTGTTTTTTCTGTGGGTTTTTTTTGGGCGATTTTTTTGGGGGTGTTTGTTTTTTGTGGGTTTTTTTGGGTGTTTTTTTGGAGGGTTTTTTTTGGGCAGTTTTTTCAAGGATTTTTTTTCGGGAGATTTTTTTTGGGGTCTTTTTTGGGGGTTTTTTTCGGGGATTTTTTTGG
>NW_010371485.1:0-220 GCF_000414095.1 Morus notabilis | reverse complement strand
CCTAAACCCTATAACCTAAACCCCAGACCCTAAACCCTAGACCATAAACCCTGGACCCTAAACCCAAAAGCCGAAACCCCAAACCCCAAACCCTAAACCCCAAACCCTAAACCTTAAACCCTAAACTCTAAACCCCAAACCCTAAACCCAAAACCCCGAACCCCGAACACGGAACCCCAAACAACGAACCCCAAACCCTGAGCCCCGAGCCTCGAGCCCT
>NW_010371484.1:0-220 GCF_000414095.1 Morus notabilis | reverse complement strand
TTTCCTCAGTGAAGCAAAGAATTTATTTTTTCTTTCTTTTTTTCATTCCTCACTTCTTCTTCTTTTTTTTTTTTATTTTTATTTTATTTTTTTTTCATTTTTTATTCTCATTCATTCTCTTGGTCTACTCTCTACATATAAAGCTAATGGCCATCTCTTCTTTTGCCCTTATCATAATTTCTTGGCACCCTATCTCTAAGATCCTCCCTCTTTCTGTCAA
>NW_010371483.1:0-220 GCF_000414095.1 Morus notabilis | reverse complement strand
AAAAAAAATATAGGACAAATGTAATACACATGTATACATAAGATATATATAAATATATATCTATATATAGTCTATTTAAATAAAAGTTTTTAGCACAATTGCTTTTTTAAACTTGTTGTGGTTTAGTAAATTGCCTTTTAAAATTTTAATTTCTATAATTAACCCCTGAACTTGTAAAATATTACAATGTGCCTTCTTTCACTAAATTTGCTCAAAGTTT
>NW_010371482.1:0-220 GCF_000414095.1 Morus notabilis | reverse complement strand
TCTCTGATAAACCGTCTTACCGGCATGACCAGTAATCTGACCGTTGGATCTGGTCAAAATTAAATGAGATTTAAAAAGTATATAAACAGACAGTTTTTAATATAAATCTAACGACTAAAAACGACTGAAAAATAAAATTACTGGTAGTTTCATTTTTTTGTCATACTTGAGAAACTCTTATTAAAAGGCTGAAAAGTCCTATGAAAAAACGTACGTTAAT
>NW_010371481.1:0-220 GCF_000414095.1 Morus notabilis | reverse complement strand
TATTATTATTATTATTATAATAATTATAATTATAATAGTAGTAGTAGTAGTATAATTATAATAATAATAACAATAATAATAATTATTATTATTATTATTATAATAATAATTATTATTATTATAATAATTATAATTATTATTATAATAATTATAATAATAATAATTATTATTATTATTATAATAATAATTATAATAATAATAATAATAATAATTATTATTA
>NW_010371480.1:0-220 GCF_000414095.1 Morus notabilis | reverse complement strand
TGTGGATGTATAACATTATGTAATTATGTTCATGTGAAACAAAAAAAAATAAATAATAATAATAATAATAATGTGCACGGGAGTAGTACGACGTAGGTATTTGGTAGGAGGGGGTGTGTTATACACATTTAGAGTTTCTTGGTAGTTGGGTGTGATATATTTGTGGATGTCTTATGATTGATTTCTGTAAGTGTACATTGATTTTGCATGTTTCTAATTC
>NW_010371479.1:0-219 GCF_000414095.1 Morus notabilis | reverse complement strand
AATTTTAGCTTAGTCCCCATTGCGTCATGCATACTTTTCCAAAATCTAGAGGTGAAATGACCGTCTCGATCTGATATGATGGATTTTGAAATCCCATGTAACGTCACTATCTTTGACACGTATAATTATGCTAATCGGTCGATGGAATAACTGATTTGATTGGTAAAAAGTGAGCAGATTTGGTTAATTGATCTACGTTTACCCAAATCACGTCGTTGT
>NW_010371478.1:0-219 GCF_000414095.1 Morus notabilis | reverse complement strand
TTTTTTTGAGGTCTCATTATAAAGAATGTCACAAAATAATTTGACCAAAAGTTGAATAGTGTTTTTGCGAGAGGATGGTAGTTAAATGCATTCACATTTCCTTATAGTTAATAGATAAACACGGATTTTAAATGGAAAAATATTTGAAAGTAGAATAATCGTTTTACAGACATAAAGTATTAGGCAAATTATAGGGTAAAACCCTTTAAAAGCTTCTAT
>NW_010371477.1:0-219 GCF_000414095.1 Morus notabilis | reverse complement strand
AATATAATAATATTATTAAAATGGTTAATATAATTACAATATTATAAAAGATATTATAATAATACATAAAAAATATTAATATTTCAATTATAATATAATTAAAAATTATAACTATATTGTATTATAATATAATATAATATATTATATAATCATTAGTATATTATATAAAATAAATATATTATATAATCATAACGTGTGTAATACACTATAATATATAAT
>NW_010371476.1:0-219 GCF_000414095.1 Morus notabilis | reverse complement strand
TGAGGCGCGCGGCAGGCCGCGACGCCCAACACCCAGCCGGGCTGGATTGGTTGTAATGACGCTCGAACAGGCATGCCCCCCGGAATACC
The DNA here is from genome assembly GCF_000414095.1 of Morus notabilis. Taxonomy (NCBI): domain Eukaryota; kingdom Viridiplantae; phylum Streptophyta; class Magnoliopsida; order Rosales; family Moraceae; genus Morus; species Morus notabilis. The sequence continues at coordinate 130 of NW_010371476.1, read as the reverse complement.
AGGGGGCGCAATGTGCGTTCAAAGATTCGATGATTCACTGAATTCTGCAATTCACATTACTTATCGCATTTCGCTGCGTTCTTCATCGATGCCAGAACCAAGAGATCCGTTGTTGAAAGTTTTGTTTCAT
>NW_010371475.1:0-219 GCF_000414095.1 Morus notabilis | reverse complement strand
GCAGCCTGAAGCTCGAGTGCTCTCTGGAATGCTCTCTGGAAGTCTCAGGTTGTAGCTTGCTTCTCATGCGCTGCAGCCCACACAAAATGGAGATTTTCATGGACTTTTTTACCTTTTTCACTTGATTTTCTCCACTTTGCAAATCCTACAAAATAAATTAGCATAAACGCAAAACTAGTGACAAATTAACTGAAATATGCTCAAAAACTATAATATATG
>NW_010371474.1:0-219 GCF_000414095.1 Morus notabilis | reverse complement strand
AGGCCCGGGACAGCCCCGGGTTAGTCCCGGGTCAGCCCCGGGACAGCCCCTGGTCAGCCTCGGGACAGCCCCGAGAGAGCCCCGGGACTGCCCCGGTACAACCCCGGGACCGCCACGGGACATCCCGGGTCAGCCCCTAGATAGCCACGGGACAGCCCCGGGAAAGCACCGAGGCTGCCCCGGGTCAACCCCGGGACAGCACCGGGACAGTCTGGAATA
>NW_010371473.1:0-219 GCF_000414095.1 Morus notabilis | reverse complement strand
CCCTTAGGCGGCTAACTACGACAACCGAATGGGCTTTGTTACCCCGTCTAAATTTTTTCATCAATTTTTGAGGCGATTTTTATTCTACCACTCCTAGAAAAATGTAAGGCTCGTGTTTGCACAATTTTATTATATATTGACATCGTTTTTATTTTTTAATATTTTTTACAGACGAAAAGTGAAAAAATTCATAAAAAATTGAATATTCACCAAAAAAAA
>NW_010371472.1:0-219 GCF_000414095.1 Morus notabilis | reverse complement strand
AACCAGATATGAATGCACACAGCAGTGTAAAGACTCTGCCTCGATGGATTAACTCAAACAAGCAAAAAACTAACCTAATTCTAAAGACCCTTTTCGTTAGCAAAAGCTAATTCAATCGAAAGTAAAATATAATAAAAAAGGACATCATTTCAAAGTGTATCATGTAGCACAAATATATAATTCCACTCCACTTTTTCCCACACTGCAATAAACCATTTA
>NW_010371471.1:0-219 GCF_000414095.1 Morus notabilis | reverse complement strand
AAAAAAAAAAAAAAAGAGAAAATGACATTTTCAATGTGTTACTCTCATAAAAGTTAAACAATAGTTGATCAACAAAAAAAATTCAAAGTCATATTAACAACAGAGTTGAGCAAACATTTGTTGCACTAAACTTTTTACGATAGGGCATACCTTAATGTAATGCATATGTTTTTCAAATAATGTTAAATTTTGTTATACTCACATATATATATATATATA
>NW_010371470.1:0-219 GCF_000414095.1 Morus notabilis | reverse complement strand
TAAAGGAAAAAAGAAATTAAAATGAAGAAAAAATTGTGATGAAATCTTTTTTTTGTTTTAAATGTCTATCAACTTGGTTTTGCCTTATATAGTAACAAAACAAACATTATATAGTAATCAATTTGATGACAGAGAATTATAAAATTACCTGAGGCATGTAAATGCCAACCGCTATAGCACCACTGTAAGCTAACATCAAAATTCCCGTTCCAAGGATTG
>NW_010371469.1:0-219 GCF_000414095.1 Morus notabilis | reverse complement strand
CAATGGGCCCCCTATCAAGCACGATGGCACGACACAAAAATTTTTGGGCCAGGTAACGCACAACACGAGATTATAACGAGCTGAGCTAAGCACGTACATGAGATGATGGGCCATGTCGGGCTCATAATTTTTGGCATAGAAATAGTATAAAATAAGCCAATATGAAAAGCAAAGTATATAGGCCAATTTTTAGTTATAGAAATTAATAGGTCATAACTT
>NW_010371468.1:0-219 GCF_000414095.1 Morus notabilis | reverse complement strand
AGGTCAGCAGCAACAGAAAAACCAGACTGACCAGCAACACCATGCCGTTCTGCCGTGCCGCAAACCCCGAGAACGGGCCACGCTGTTTTATATTCATCACATTCAACCCGCTCAAAACCGGTTACGCAAAGCAACGACAACGCTGTAAGCCTGATCACGGACTTTGCCCGCCGGATCGAACAACACCAGGTTCAGACGCACACTGCGGATATTCAATGC
>NW_010371467.1:0-219 GCF_000414095.1 Morus notabilis | reverse complement strand
GGATTACTCAAACTCACACTCGAGAGTTGAGGAGTGACATTTGCTGTAACGAGCCCTCACGGGCCGTAACAGTTATTTTAACTTTCAAACATTTATCTCTAAAAAAATGTGAAAAATTGTTAAATTTAAAACACTTTACTTTGAATGACTTGAAGAAATCCTAAAGTTCTAAATCTTTTAATATCGATATCACACTCATAACAGTGCCACTAAATGGAC
>NW_010371466.1:0-219 GCF_000414095.1 Morus notabilis | reverse complement strand
AATTATACTAATAATTCTAATATTATTATTTTATTATATAATATAATTAAATATTTATATAATCTTATAATTCTTATATTATTATCCATTATAGTGCATTTCACACGACTACATTATAGTGCATTACACGCGACTATTAATTATAATATATTTATTATATATTATTATCCAATATAGTTGTAATTTTTAATTATATTATAATTGAATTATTATTGTTTA
>NW_010371465.1:0-219 GCF_000414095.1 Morus notabilis | reverse complement strand
CGGGGGGGGGGGGGGGGGTGTTATGGGCTTACCGTGTGTATTGTAGAGAGGTATAAATGGGCCAGAGTTGGATTAATGAGGGCAGGAAATAACTGGAGTTGTAAAAGGAAGACTTGGCTAAGGCTGAGCAGGGGAAAGGGAGTCCTTCGGTAGTCTGTAATTCTCTCTGTTGATCAATAAAGATTTCTTCTTTCATTCTTTTGATCATTTCAGGCGTAA
>NW_010371464.1:0-219 GCF_000414095.1 Morus notabilis | reverse complement strand
GTTAAAATTATTATTTTACATCTCATTTTTTTGTCAAATTTTTTTCCTCTTCTTTTCTTTCTAAAGTTGGAAGGATTAAAATTTGATGGGCCTCATAGATTTTTATTTTTATTTTTTCCTCATTTCTTCCCTATCAAACAACTTAAAATTTTATTTTCCTCTATAAAATCCTTAATCTATTTTCTTTCCTCTCTCTTTTTCATCGTACCAAACACACTG
>NW_010371463.1:0-219 GCF_000414095.1 Morus notabilis | reverse complement strand
ATTTATTTATTGGATCAATTGTAGCCTTTTAACGCTTTAATAATTTAGATCCCGTTTATTTTACTGATTCAAGTTTAATATTTGAGTTTTATTATAATAAATTTTTTTTATAAATAATCATATCTAATTTTTTTATTACAATAAAAAATTCTCACATAAAATTATATATCTACTCGAGATGTCTTAAATTCTTACTTCTAGAAAATGTTTCTGTTGACG
>NW_010371462.1:0-219 GCF_000414095.1 Morus notabilis | reverse complement strand
ATTTATTTATTGGATCAATTGTAGCCTTTTAACGCTTTAATAATTTAGACCCCGTTTATTTTATTGATTCAAGTTTAATATTTGAGTTTTATTATAATAAATTTTTTTTATAAATAATCATATCTAACTTTTTTATTACAATAAAAAATTCTCACATAAAATTATATATTTACTCGAGATGTCTTAAATTCTTACTTCTAGAAAATGTTTCTGTTGACG
>NW_010371461.1:0-219 GCF_000414095.1 Morus notabilis | reverse complement strand
GTAATTATATAAATACTTAATTATAATATTATAAAATATAATATCTAATATAATTATAATATTATATATTGAAAATAATAAAATCCTAATTTTTATTATAACTATTACATTATTAATAAAAACATCACATCTATATCATATAATATCATATAACATAACATAATATAATATTATTATTTATAAAATATATAATTATTATATTTAATTTTATAAAAAATA
>NW_010371460.1:0-219 GCF_000414095.1 Morus notabilis | reverse complement strand
TGAAGATGTTTGGTCATTGTCTATAGTTAGTTTTCTCAATCTCAATTCTTTTGCAGGTAACCACAAAAGTTACTGTGAGCGATGTCTTGCCAAGTACCAAAGCAGCACTTAGCTTCAAAATACCTGATAACAAATCTGGCAAGGTGCGTGCTTCTTATTATTGTTTTAGCGGAAATCATTGTTAGTGTGCTTCCTATGATATTTTTTTGCAATTTTTTT
>NW_010371459.1:0-219 GCF_000414095.1 Morus notabilis | reverse complement strand
TGTCATCACTGTGGGAAGAAAGGGCATCCTCCATTCAAATGTTGGAGGATACCTGAGGCAAAATGTTCCAAATGCAACTAGATGGGGCATAAAGCTATTATCTGTAAAAACAAAAATCAACAACAACGTGAAGATGCACAGATTGCTGATCAAGAGGAGGAGGACCAATCGTTCGTGGCTACCTGTTTTTCAAGCATCGAATCAAGTGAGAGTTGGCTC
>NW_010371458.1:0-219 GCF_000414095.1 Morus notabilis | reverse complement strand
TTATTTATTTATTTATTTATTTTCAAAATCCCAGTTGTTCAAACTTCCAAGCTCATATTATTACCTTGTTTTTCAGTGAGCAGACTCCATTTTTTTGCATGGAAGGTACGGAAGATTTTCGTTTATATGTTTACCTTGGCATAAGTATTAATTTTTCAGCAAGACTAAACTAATAAATCCAATTATCATAAACTGAAAATGCAATTGACGGAAAAAAAA
>NW_010371457.1:0-219 GCF_000414095.1 Morus notabilis | reverse complement strand
CTATTTCTCGTATTTGAAAAATAAAATAAAATAGAAATGATGTCAAAAATTGTGGAGACACGATCTTTACATTTTACTCAGCATGCTTTCAAAAAATGGCCTCAAAAAGTGAGAAACGGAAAACGCTGTTGAAAACCCCCAGCCCGCACAATGGGGCGCCCAGGGGCACAGATGGGTCAAAAATTCACTTTTTTATTTATGTTTTACTTTCTTAAATGA
>NW_010371456.1:0-219 GCF_000414095.1 Morus notabilis | reverse complement strand
TACATTCTGGAGAATTAGCCCGCCTTTAAATATTAATGCTTCTGAATGCTCTTAAATATTGCTTGAGAATTAGAAAAAATATCAGTATATATGATAATGAACCGTCTAGTATTCAATAATCAACAAGAGTATTCTCTGGAAAACTCGAAATGAGATCTAAAGTTTATCATCATTTTCTCTATCTCGGTTCCAAGTTCCAACAATGGGGAAGGAAAATTA
>NW_010371455.1:0-219 GCF_000414095.1 Morus notabilis | reverse complement strand
ATCATTGCCTCGTACTCAGCCTCGATGTTTGAAGCTTGAAGAGCTAATTAAAATGCCACTAAAAAGAGTCATCCTTTATATTCAGAACACCCAATAAAATAAATTTAATATTTTTATGCCATTTACTTTATTAAAAAATATCTTAGATAGAATACTTTAAGCCCAAAACTTTCCAGGAAGAGCTAATTAAAATGCCACTAAAAAGAGTCATCCTTTATA
>NW_010371454.1:0-219 GCF_000414095.1 Morus notabilis | reverse complement strand
CAGAGATTGAATGCTGAAACCATCCAACGGAACCAAAACGGATCGCTGGTTGAAGAATCCCAAACGGGTGGGACACGTGGCGCTCACTGATTCACAGAAATGAGCTGAGAGGAGAAAACTGTCGATAGCTTTGGACACGTGGCGAGCTGTGGAAGGAGAGCAGCAGCACACGGGATCCACGCGGAAGAAGAGAGACGCTCGCGTGGAAGGAACTCGCGC
>NW_010371453.1:0-219 GCF_000414095.1 Morus notabilis | reverse complement strand
ACCGGCGCGGTGAAACGCAAACGCCCCTGGTAAATGGTGAACAGCCAGTTGAATAGCTTCACCCCCGTCGGTATCGCAATCAGCATGGTTGCCAGGCCGAAGAAGGCGTTGACGCTGGCCCCCGAACCCATGGTGAAGAAGTGGTGCAGCCAGACCATGAAGCCCAGAACGGTGATCACGCCACTCGCGTAGATCATCGACTTGTGGCCAAACAGGCGC
>NW_010371452.1:0-219 GCF_000414095.1 Morus notabilis | reverse complement strand
AAAAAAGAAAAAAAGAAAAATATATTAAAAAAATATTCACAAAGATGGTTTTACCCTTTCCATCTTCTTTTTTAGAGTAGTTTTTATTTTTATTTTTATTTTTCCTATTAAACTGTATTCTAGGTTTTTTAAAAATTAAATTTGAGTCCTAATTAATAAAAGGTATTGATTTATGTTTTAAACATAACAAAAGACTAGATGGCATAAATATAAAGCTTA
>NW_010371451.1:0-219 GCF_000414095.1 Morus notabilis | reverse complement strand
GGTCAATCGCGTGGCATTCGGCAAACCATTGGCAAGCCTGGGCGGCAATATCGACAAGATTGCCGACTCACGCATGGAAATCGACATGGCGCGTCTGCTGACGCTCAAAGCGGCTTACATGATGGATACAGTGGGGAACAAGGTCGCCAAAAGCGAGATCGCGCAGATCAAGGTAGTGGCGCCCAATGTGGCATTGAAAGTCATTGATCGTGCGATCCA
>NW_010371450.1:0-219 GCF_000414095.1 Morus notabilis | reverse complement strand
GAAGGAATTGTCACTCAATCCTTCACCAAAGCGACACCAATAAACCTACCTCTAAATCCTATTACAGTCTTAACAGTCCATCTTCTAGCCTCGTTCATACGGAAATCTTTTAAGAAATAAAAATGTAACTATCATCCGAGAAGTGTCACTCTCGCACCAAAAAAAAAAAAAAAAAAGCAACTCTGGAAGAAATACGTCCCAAAATTGTCCCTTTGACTT
>NW_010371449.1:0-219 GCF_000414095.1 Morus notabilis | reverse complement strand
CTGTTTCCTACCACGCTTCCGCACCCGAATTCGATTCGGGAACCAGCAGATCTGCCTTTGGACGAGTTCCTTTTTGTATATAAGCTATGCTAGGTCCCTGAGTGCGACGGCTGGTATTTTTTAAGTGGTCACGGGCGATCCAAGCCCGTCTTAGGAAAACTAATAAGGGGGTTGCCCTCGTCGTCACATGCCTGGAAGCCAATGTTTTTTATGGTGAAG
>NW_010371448.1:0-219 GCF_000414095.1 Morus notabilis | reverse complement strand
TTTTTTTTTTATTCGAAAGCATCAAAATATCGACACGTGGATTATCGATCTCACCGTGCCATTACTTGTACAGGGAACAACGTATTGGGTCTATCTGGATCCTCAACCCACATTCATGGGATTGGGCTTTCACGTGTGAATCCATCAATCCCTTTAAGCCCATTTTGATGAAGTCTATCAAGGCTTTGGTGTTGGAGACCCAGTTTTCATAGTCCAGCT
>NW_010371447.1:0-219 GCF_000414095.1 Morus notabilis | reverse complement strand
AGATCAATGGCAGCATTCTGGTGCTACCATTTCAAAGTATTTCCACGCTGTTTTGAAGGCGTTGTATGAGCTCCGTTTTGACTTTCTTACATCGCCAAACTTTAACATTGTCGATCTCGTCGTAGCCGCGCGTGGAAACAAGTATATGCCATGGTTCCAGGTACTTTCCCTTCACTTATTACTTTACAAGATAAATGTGTGGTATGCGTTGTTGCTTAT
>NW_010371446.1:0-219 GCF_000414095.1 Morus notabilis | reverse complement strand
TGATCTGAAATGTTATACGAGAAGTAAAATAACTTTTGGCATAAAAAAAATATTATTATCACCACAGGTAATATGATATATGAAATGTATGAGTGGATAAATTATTATAATTAATATCCTAACCTTTAAGATGGGATTGACTAACTGATTAATTTATAAACTTCTTCTGGGGATAAATTGCAATAATTTATTTTGGCCTTGATTATTAATAGCTCTTCT
>NW_010371445.1:0-219 GCF_000414095.1 Morus notabilis | reverse complement strand
AATTGATTTATGAAACTTGAAATTTGATTAAGGCACACTAATAGGAAATTAAAGGATATAATTGAGATTGAAATTGCTTTAGGAACGAGGATTGAATCCTAAAGTGTTATTTTGTACCAATGCTAGCTGAGCACTCGGATTGAGGGGCTTTGAGGAAGTGAAAGTCATAATAGTGTAACGCTAGCCAGGTTTGGTACTTGTGAGGTAGGATTTCTTATC
>NW_010371444.1:0-219 GCF_000414095.1 Morus notabilis | reverse complement strand
AAAAACAATACAGCGCTCAGGCAAACAGGTGTCCGATCCTTTATGCGGCGCCAGCATGCCCAGCGAAATCAGGGTGGTCAAGCGTTAAGCCAGCCCTGCGCCTAGCGTCATTGCATACTCACCACCAGGCAAGCTGCCAACCTTTAAAAAACCTTCAAATAAAAGCTTTCAAATGGAGGTGGGAGGCATCTTCTGGATTGATAGCATTTTGGTACTTGG
>NW_010371443.1:0-219 GCF_000414095.1 Morus notabilis | reverse complement strand
GCAAGAAGACCGAGGACCATGTGGAGGACCTTAGGAGGATGTTTAGCGTCCTCCGAGCGTACAAAATGAAGCTAAACTCCCGTAAGTGTGCCTTCGGCGTCGCCTTTGGGAAATTCTTGGGTTTCATGGTGAGCAGTCGAGGAATCGAGGTAAATCCAGAAAAGATTCATGCCCTCCTCGACATGGGATCGCCAAGGAAGCCCAAGGAGGTCCAGAAGC
>NW_010371442.1:0-219 GCF_000414095.1 Morus notabilis | reverse complement strand
TAGTATTTATTCAAGTTACAACTTAGACGAGTCTCGTGTAGTTTTTCTATTTTTTAACAAGAAAATGTTTATATATATTAGTACTTACTAAAACAAATATAAACTATATATCTCACTGTACTCTTTTGACCAAACTGTATTGTCTAATCTAATTACCCTAAGGACAAGGAACGTCATGTGATGGATACCATAGAGGAATTTATTCATTGTTTTTTTTTT
>NW_010371441.1:0-219 GCF_000414095.1 Morus notabilis | reverse complement strand
CTTGCGCGCCCCTGCGCGCTCCAGCGCATAGACAGTCCGCACGCCAGCGTGCAGCGCGTGGCCCAGCGCGGCTAGCGGCCCAATTTCGGGATTTGATCCCGAACGGCCCTGAAGGTTTCTGAAACCCTCGTAATGCGTACCAACGGATCCGGAAAAGTTTCAGACCCCAAGAAGGTGAAATCCAACCCGAAGACAAAGAATGAAGCCGAAGAATAAAGA
>NW_010371440.1:0-219 GCF_000414095.1 Morus notabilis | reverse complement strand
ATTATGTCTCTCTTTCTAGTTTCAATACAACGGGTGTCTTTATTTGTTGGTTAAATTATGTGATAGGTTTAGTGGAGCTTTAGGCGATAATGTGAACATGGGAAAGACCACTCTCATTGCTTAGTACAAGCTCAAGACAGTAGATGTCTTTTAACAAAATTTTTTGATAAGTTGGCATATTTTTTTCTCTGTTCTCCAACCTTATAGAGTGAACTTCAA
>NW_010371439.1:0-219 GCF_000414095.1 Morus notabilis | reverse complement strand
GCCAAGACTTCCTCAACAAGACTCTAGTTCTTTTCTGCCCCTGACACTTACTCTCTGTTTCTATTTATTCCCTCTCCCCACCGACCCCATCCCTTATTCACACTCTATATTTTCTAATTGCTAACAAACTAACAATTCTAACTACTAACAACAACTAATACATGCCTACACCCCTTTATTCTCTCCTGCCCTTCTTAACGAAAACCTGCCTAAGCAACG
>NW_010371438.1:0-219 GCF_000414095.1 Morus notabilis | reverse complement strand
ATATTAATTATAGAATCATGATTCACGTGGTGAGTTTTTAGTACATATTTATATGCCATATATAAAATCAATCAAAACTCAGTTATTTGAATTTAATTTTTATGACATGATTCAATACAAATCCAATTAGCTTGATTTGTGTGTCATCTTACGCATGCACGGGAACCATAATAAGTAAAATATTTTAATTAACAAGACATTTTGACTTGACATGATAAT
>NW_010371437.1:0-219 GCF_000414095.1 Morus notabilis | reverse complement strand
GCACGTTCCTGCGGCTTCTTGCTGCTGTTGCGTTGCTACAGCAGCACTAGTTTCTACCTCATCTTGACTTTGTACAGGGTTCATGTGGCCATCATGCCTTTCTTCCTTTTGGATCGAAGAAGGCTCTCCATCCAGCTCGTTTTTCCCTTGCGGCTGCTTCAGTGCTTTCTCACTTCTCAATAAAATTGCATTACAGTGATCCTTGCCATCCCGCCTAGG
>NW_010371436.1:0-219 GCF_000414095.1 Morus notabilis | reverse complement strand
TAAAAGAAAGAAAATAATAGGTTTGATTGGTGGGTGGATGAAAAAAAGGGGAAAAAATACAATTTAGTTGTATAGACTTTTTTTTTATAAAAAAAAAATTAAGATGAGCGTAACAAGTATAATGAAAATAGTTAGGACGTTTGGTTTATGTATTCAGAATCATTTTCGTATTACGTGTATTTTTTATGAGAGAAAATACTGTAGAGAACCATGAATCAT
>NW_010371435.1:0-219 GCF_000414095.1 Morus notabilis | reverse complement strand
AATATATTTATTATTTATTTAATAAAATAATTTATTTATTATTTTATGTTTATATATTATTGAATATTTGTTGAATATCACTAAAAAATTTGTGATTATTTATGTGACTTTAAATATTGTATACAAGTGTTATATGTGAAATGATAAAATTTAAGAATAATAATTAAAATGATATTCATAATGAATTTAATTAAAGTTTAAAATATTTAATTAAAATAT
>NW_010371434.1:0-219 GCF_000414095.1 Morus notabilis | reverse complement strand
TAATTAGTAAATAGTTGGTAAATAAAAAATAAATAGTAATTACTTAATTGATAATTAATATTAAATTATAATTATCAATATGTAATGTATTAATCAATGATAATTAATAATTTATGATTAGTAATTAATCATTATAAAAATAATAATTATCAGATATATTAAATAATAGTTTATTAAATAAACATTAGTAATTAATCAACTAATTATTTAATTATGTAA
>NW_010371433.1:0-219 GCF_000414095.1 Morus notabilis | reverse complement strand
CGACTCTAATTTTAACTATTCCAAAGTTGAAAGGATTGGAAGACGAAATCATTTCCAAATATATTAAGGAAAATGATCTTTCATTTCGTTTCGTTTTCATCAATTAGATTATATGTCTTTCATTCCTTCGTACTTTCTTTCACTCTCATCAAACACAACCATAAAGTTAAGGTCTAATCTTTGAATCCCCACCTCCAAGTTAAATAAAAAGGTTAGTTG
>NW_010371432.1:0-219 GCF_000414095.1 Morus notabilis | reverse complement strand
CATAACTCACTCTACGATGGAGAGTGAGTTTATAGCACTTGCCGCTGCAAGCAAAGAAGCGAAATGGCTAAAAAATCTATTGCTTGATATTGAGTTATGGCCACAACCGATGCCATCTATTTATTTGTACTGTGATAGTGAAGCTACTTTATCTAGAGCTTATAACAAGATTTATAATGAAAAATCTAGACATATTAGCTTGAGACATGAATATGTTAA
>NW_010371431.1:0-219 GCF_000414095.1 Morus notabilis | reverse complement strand
ATTAAAGAGAAAATTATCACCAGGTGTATAATTTAAGAGAAATTTTTGTAATTAATCCTTAAATATATGAGATAACTTCTAACTCCCTAAAGTAATTTATTTTACTTTATATAATTCCATTCACAATACATTTCGTGTCCGTTTTCCTTTTCCAAGACAATTGATCACAAATTATTTATCGCTTAATTTTTTTTTAAGCTCGAGAACCCAAAAAAAAAA
>NW_010371430.1:0-219 GCF_000414095.1 Morus notabilis | reverse complement strand
TAATAGGTGTTTAAATCATTGTCATGTTAATTAATATAAAAAATTACATCTATTAATAAAAATGATAACTCACGTCACTTATCAATTGATACACAAGAGTTAAAATTTTAATTGGTGTCCATAATATTACTATTTTCTTTATATTTAAATTTGGAGGTGCCTTATTTCTTTGAAAAATAGAGATACTTTGCATTAGGTAAGAGGAAAAAAAAAAAAAAA
>NW_010371429.1:0-219 GCF_000414095.1 Morus notabilis | reverse complement strand
GAAGTATCGCCGGCAATCTGCAACTGATCCGGGGTCGCACTTTCAAAAAGGCGCTGGTGCACACGTGAAATAAAAACGGGATCGAAAGTACAACTCCAGGGTGCATCGCGGTAACGATGCACAGCCCTCTCGAACGCCTCCTGAGCACCAATATGTGTTATCGCAAGTTCAGACAACTCTTTGCGGCTGCGTTTAGGTGCGGAAGGTGCCAACGTGACC
>NW_010371428.1:0-219 GCF_000414095.1 Morus notabilis | reverse complement strand
AACTGCACATCGGTGACAGCGAAGGTCTGCTGATCACCAGCCCTCTGGATCAGGTGTTCGCTTACCTGGATGACCCTGACAATACCGACGTTTTCCTCGAAGTAGCGCGCTACCAGCGCTTGCTCAAGTAGGGCACGCGCAACCAACCAAGGAGTACCGGGTGGACGAGTACCAGCAAACTATTCGAACCTTGTCGGACCGTATCGTCATTGCGCAGAC
>NW_010371427.1:0-219 GCF_000414095.1 Morus notabilis | reverse complement strand
AACAGCGCCAGACTGGTTTTGCCCCATTGCTCGCCCGCTGGCTGCAGCGTACCGCTGGGCCTGAAGGCACTGAGCAGCATTTTCACGCTCAGGTAGCAAAGCACCGCCGAGCCGCTAATCCACAACACCCAGCGCACCGCTTCAAACTGCAACAACACGGCCATGCCCAGCATTGCCAGCACCGCATAGACCAGATCGCCGACACAGGTGCCCAACCCC
>NW_010371426.1:0-219 GCF_000414095.1 Morus notabilis | reverse complement strand
GTCTGTGGTCTGTTCGTAGTCAATTTTGATACACGGTCAATTCTCGGTCGGTTTTAGTCGAGTTTGAGGTCAGTTCTAGTCGGGTAAGAGGTTGGTTCAAGGTCAGTTCTAATTAGGTATAGTTAGGCATGGTCGGTTCTAGGTCGGTTCGGTCAGTTCTAGGTTGGTTCGGTCGGTTCAGTTAGTTCTAGTCGGGTTTGCTCGGTTCTAGGTCAGTTC
>NW_010371425.1:0-219 GCF_000414095.1 Morus notabilis | reverse complement strand
TCATTGGGTGGATGCCATTAAAAAAGAGCTTAAGGCCAACGTTTCTATGGAAGAGCTCAGGGATTGAATTCAACAGGATGAAGCCATTGGGCCATGGAAGATAGTAGATGGATTAATCTTGTATAAAGAACGTATTTTTCTTCCATTTGCTTCTTACCTCACACATGATATTGTCCAAGAATTTCATGGAAGTACACATGAAGGGTATGTGAAAACATT
>NW_010371424.1:0-219 GCF_000414095.1 Morus notabilis | reverse complement strand
GCTCGGAAACCTTTCTGCATGTGCGCAACGAGCATTTCTCGCTGGTGCTGCACTTGCCCGGTGTACACGCCTATGACGTGGATGCGCCGATCCGCGTTTACATTCCAACGCATAAATTATTCGTGTTTGATGAGCTGGGCCGCCTGATACAGGCACCGGGCTTGCGCATGGCGAGGGTTGCCTGATGGCCGAGATCCGTTTGCAAAACCTTGCCCACAG
>NW_010371423.1:0-219 GCF_000414095.1 Morus notabilis | reverse complement strand
TAGATAAGAGAATATTAGGTTTTAAATGTATTTTAGGATCACATAGCGCCGATTTAATATTGTAACACCTCATAGAATTAAACGGGATTAATTAAGGTAATTAAGATTTATTAGTGTGCTTAATCTGGTTTAATTAATTTATTATTGATTAATAAATGTTTCTGACATGTAAATTTAAATAATTTTAAGGTATTTAAATATTTTCAGTAATTACATTTT
>NW_010371422.1:0-219 GCF_000414095.1 Morus notabilis | reverse complement strand
TTGTAATTTTATTCGGGATTAGAATTATTGTAATTCTAAGTTTTGGGTAAAATTAGGGTTTTGATTTTGAATCAAAAGGAGGTCTTGAAGATCAAGTTTGAAGCCTTTGAAGATACCCAGAAACTGCCTAGAAAATTTCCAGAAATCGCCTAAAAGGCGCGCCCCAGCGCGCCCAGCGCACGCTCCAGCGCGCCCCAGCGCAGGGGCTGAGCACACGGC
>NW_010371421.1:0-219 GCF_000414095.1 Morus notabilis | reverse complement strand
TCACCTAGCCAAACGAGGTCGAAAGCACGAATCTCATTCCCGCGCTGCTCATAGCGACGCAAGAACTTCAGCGGACCACGAGAACCTGCAGTAACGAATGAATCAGCATGCCTGACGTTGTACGTAACAGTGGATTTGTGGTCGCTGGCGATGTTGCTGTAGATCGTATCAATCTGGCCGGGCTTTACATTGATCAGCCGCTCAACCCGCAACGAAATA
>NW_010371420.1:0-219 GCF_000414095.1 Morus notabilis | reverse complement strand
CGACGTGGGAACTAGAAGCAACGATGCAAAAGCGATATCTATACCTGTTCATATCCTAAGGTAAGCTCAAATTTTGAGCGTGAAATTCCTTAAGAGGGTAGAGCTGTAGCGCCCTCAAGAATTAAACATGTTTAATTATGTTAATTGAGTATATTAGTGTGCCTAAAATTATTTTTTTCTAATTAATCTTGTGATTAAAGATTAAGTTTTTGAGTTATT
>NW_010371419.1:0-219 GCF_000414095.1 Morus notabilis | reverse complement strand
ATCAGAAAAGATGAGTGATTAGAATAAAGTATGAATTTGTCTAATGGCTACCAGCTGGATTAAAAGAAGGGGCAAAAATCTTTGATTTTATTTGATATGTAAAAAATAGTACCAAAGCAGAGACCAATCAAGAGAATAGGATGAGATTAAAAATCAGAAGAGAAAGTTGGGGAGATGGAGGAAAATAAGAAGGTTGAAAGGAGAATAGAGGCCGGCTGC
>NW_010371418.1:0-219 GCF_000414095.1 Morus notabilis | reverse complement strand
ATATAAGAGTTTCTGATATCTACCGAGAGGGTAATCAAGTTGTATGTAAGCTGGCTTCGGAAGCGGTTCGGGCTCAGTCATAAAAATGGTGGTGGAAAGATCTGGATTTCTGTAGATCGCTGATTTGTAAGGATATTATAACATGTCTTTCTAGTTATAGATTCTCATATATATGATCCTGAAATTGAGTACTTTATTTTATAAAAAAAAAAAAAAAAA
>NW_010371417.1:0-219 GCF_000414095.1 Morus notabilis | reverse complement strand
ATATATATATATATATAATATGATATAATATAATATAGTTGTAATATTTGAACAAATAATACAATAATTATACTAATAATGCTAATATTACTATCTATTATAGTACATTACACAGGACTACATAATACATTAATTATAATATATTTATTTTATATAATATAATAATAATGATATATTATATTGTAATTATATATATATATATATTATATTATAGTATAA
>NW_010371416.1:0-219 GCF_000414095.1 Morus notabilis | reverse complement strand
TTTAAAAAATATCACATTTAATTTTTTTTTATTACAATTAAAATTTTTTTAAAAATATTACATCTCAATTTGAATTAAAAACTCACCTTAGAGTTTCTTTAATAACACGTTTAAGGTAACTCATGTGGTTGGTGTCATCCATTTCAATCTTTGCCTTTTCTCCCACCACCCTTCTCACTTCTTCTTGGACCTTCTTCATCACTTTGGGATTTCTCAGAA
>NW_010371415.1:0-219 GCF_000414095.1 Morus notabilis | reverse complement strand
TTTAAAAAATATCACATTTAATTTTTTTTTATTACAATTAAAATTTTTTAAAAAATATTACATCTCAGTTTGAATTAAAAACTCGCCTTAGAGTTTCTTTAATAACACGTTTAAGGTAACTCATGTGGTTGGTGTCATCCATTTCAATCTTTGCCTTTTCTCCCACCACGCTTCTCACTTCTTCTTGGACCTTCTTCATCACTTTGGGATTTCTCAGAA
>NW_010371414.1:0-219 GCF_000414095.1 Morus notabilis | reverse complement strand
AGAAAAAATACTGTAAAAAATTATAAATTATGATTCAAAATTAATGATAAATATAAAAAATAAATATCTCCTTAATTTATAAATCATAATTTTTAATTCCAACTTTTAAAATTTAAATTTTTATAAAAAATAAATATTATAACAAAATCAATAATTTAGTTTAAATATATAAAAACAAACCCACCTTAAGAGTCCGTGATACTTTTCTTCTATTTGTAC
>NW_010371413.1:0-219 GCF_000414095.1 Morus notabilis | reverse complement strand
CTCATCAACACTTCTTGAAGCTATCCGGATCTCAAAGATTTCAATTATAGTTTTCTCAAAAGAAGAATGAAGAGGAAGTTATAGAGAGGCATTTCTAAAACATGAAGAACGTTTTAAAGATGACATGGACAAAGTGCAGAAGTGGAGAGGTGCTTTAATGGAGTCCGCCGATCTTTCAGGTTGGGATTCTCAGAACACCAGGTAATTAGTTGCAATCGA
>NW_010371412.1:0-219 GCF_000414095.1 Morus notabilis | reverse complement strand
AAAATTAGAACAAATATAAATATAAAAATAAAATAAAATATGGAAACTTTTATACACAAATGTACTAGGAATTGGACTTCATCTTATCATTTCTATGTTCATCATATCAAACCATTGCTAGTCAATTCCATTTAATTTATTAATCAAGAATTCTAATTTAACCTCACAACCTCTTCCGAGTGTCAAACGAAGTCATATACATGAATACACGAATCAATA
>NW_010371411.1:0-219 GCF_000414095.1 Morus notabilis | reverse complement strand
GATGTTCCACACTTGCCTGAGCTGCCAAAACTCGAACTCCCCAAGCTTCCGGAACTGCCACATTTCCCCAATGTCCCTGAGCTGCCTAAGCCTACATTACCAACCATCCCAATTATACCAAAAGATCAGAAACTGAATCATCCTTGAAACATTTAAAGGAGTACCACTCCAGAGTTGAATATTTATATTTTATACACTACCAATAAATATATATATATA
>NW_010371410.1:0-219 GCF_000414095.1 Morus notabilis | reverse complement strand
TGTGGATGTATAACATTATGTAATTATGTTCATGTGAAACAAAAAAAAAAAATAATAATAATAATAATAATGTGCACGGGAGTAGTACGACGTAGGTATTTGGTAGGAGGGGGTGTGTTATACACATTTAGGGTTTCTTGGTAGTTGGGTGTGATATATTTGTGGATGTTTTATGATTGATTTCTGTAAGTGTACATTGATTTTGCATGTTTCTAATTC
>NW_010371409.1:0-219 GCF_000414095.1 Morus notabilis | reverse complement strand
ATTATTACTAGAATTAGCTTAATGGTATCCACTTTTATTTATTTAACTAATATCTGATCCATTTTTTAATTTAATTAATATAGGGATTTCTATCTATCAATTTATTTTATAAATTTTAACAATATCATTGTTAAAAATATTTTCTTTTTCGAGTTTACAACTATAAGTATTTTGAATTTTATATTTATAGCTTAAAATAATTTTTTTTTCACAGTATAT
>NW_010371408.1:0-219 GCF_000414095.1 Morus notabilis | reverse complement strand
ATATTTTTGTAGAAAAATACTTCCAAATACGTATCTACAAACAACTCATAATTTTCTCTTTCTACACCCTAAAAACTAATCACTATTTTCTATTTCTTCAAATTATAAATTTACATGACTCTCCCTCTCCCTTAACTTTTTATTCTTTTCCACAATTTCTGAGGAGAAATAGATCAGAAAATTGAAAAAAATAATAATAATAAAGGAAAGGAAAGAAAA
>NW_010371407.1:0-219 GCF_000414095.1 Morus notabilis | reverse complement strand
TTAAGTGACGTTTTTAAAAAATAAATGACACGTGAGTCGATTAAAACACAACACAAAAATTTTTGTTCATTTACATTTTTTGAATTATGGTGACTTGAATTCAAATCTTGATTTGTTAAGGTTTATTTGAGTATGATTTGACTTAGGACTCTAATTTGAGTTTGTATTTGGATGTGCACATTTTGAGTTATGTTTGAATTGAGAATCTATTTGAGTTTG
>NW_010371406.1:0-219 GCF_000414095.1 Morus notabilis | reverse complement strand
CCAAAAACGGACCCCTTAGAGTTTTGATTTAACACATTCCGAACGGGAATGCTCACAAAATTTTTCCTATAACCTTAATGGTTTTTAAATAAGCTTCCGAACAGGAATTGTAAAAGCCCGATGCACTAGGCCCTTAGTGTTACAACATTAGATACGAGCCCAACACCCGTTAAGTACGATGATATAGTATTTGGAACGCCTTAAGAACGCTTCTAAGCC
>NW_010371405.1:0-219 GCF_000414095.1 Morus notabilis | reverse complement strand
TTTTTTTTAATTAATTTAATCATTGTCAATGTTGATACTTTGCATGATTAATAAACTTTCAAAGAAAATTACTCGTAAATTGGTTATTAACTAAGTATAACTTCTCCTTTTACATGGTGAAAAATTATACCTATGACATGTTTACATATTAAGATTGAAGAATAAGAGTGGAAAATATGAGTCAATCACTTCTTCTCCTTTTATTTGAAAAAAAAAAAA
>NW_010371404.1:0-219 GCF_000414095.1 Morus notabilis | reverse complement strand
AGAGTATGACATGCAATTGGAGTTGAAAGGAACAGGGTTTTAGAACCCCCTAATCCTTATCTCATGTTTTAGTGCTTTTCTTCTTGTACTTTTTTTTCCTTCATAATTTAGTCCTTGAATAATAAAACTGTAGCAATTAACTTTAATTGTTAACAGAGTTTAAATTATGGAAAAAAAAATTTATAGCAATTAACTTTCATTTTTAACAGAGTTTAGTCC
>NW_010371403.1:0-219 GCF_000414095.1 Morus notabilis | reverse complement strand
AGAATTACAAGATTATATTAATATTTTATTATATTTATTATTATATTTATATTAATATAATAAATATAATTATATCAATACAATATTATCATAATATTATTATAAAATAATAATTATAATATCATATTATAAATATATTATAATTATAATATCATATTATGAAAATAATAATAATATCATATTATATTATAAAATAATAATATTAGAGTTATTAATATA
>NW_010371402.1:0-219 GCF_000414095.1 Morus notabilis | reverse complement strand
GCGACTCGTCACAGTAACATATTAACATATATTATTTTTCCTATTAAGTATACGTAACATATAATTACCAGCTAGAGATATGTGCTGCTCATATTTTGTTTCGTAATTTGTTTGAATTTTTTGTATATGTTTTGAAACACTTCAAATATAACGTTTGGTTTATGGATTAAAATCATGAGATTAGAACCATTTTTGATTTACGTGTATTTTTTGTGAGAG
>NW_010371401.1:0-219 GCF_000414095.1 Morus notabilis | reverse complement strand
AGATTATTGAGCTCCACATCATTTGTTTCGACCTTCTCTAACGCCAAAGATACAAGCTTCGGAAGGTTAATAGAAGTTGTATGGGGCTTCAATATTCTCACACCACACAACTTTAGAGAAGTCAATGATGTTAAGCCAGATGCATCAAAGGGAAAGGAGTACATCATCTGAATTGGGGTGTGTTTTCTGATGCAGAGATCCAATTCCTTCAACTGACTA
>NW_010371400.1:0-219 GCF_000414095.1 Morus notabilis | reverse complement strand
ATGAAACTTTATCCTTTTTTTTTCTTTTTTTTCTCTTCTCTTAACTTTGGTTTTCTACCTTGTCTGGTGTAGGAATTGAAGGATCTCAAAGATAAAGAACAACAAGTAAATCCTAAGGTGTGGTTTTCAACACTTTAGTTTATTGATGTTTTCTGCTTATATGAGTGCTATATCTTCTATACACTTTTATGAATATTTATGCTACTTTTATTTCTTGAT
>NW_010371399.1:0-219 GCF_000414095.1 Morus notabilis | reverse complement strand
GCGCGCTTTAAAATGAAATGATCTTAACTTTCTTTTTTATTTTGGGCCACGCCTCGTAACTTAATGTTCCCCCTGCCTGTAATTCGTTTCACAATAAAAACTGCTCATCTTTTTCTTTTTTCCTTTTTGCTGAAAAAGAAATACTGCTCAGCTGATATATGCTTTAAAATGAAACAATTAACTCTCTCTTTTTTATGTGGGTCATGCCTCCCTCATAAC
>NW_010371398.1:0-219 GCF_000414095.1 Morus notabilis | reverse complement strand
AAAGGTTAAATGATAGCGAGCCTTGCAGGACGAAATAATATTGCGATTTCAACCTACCTCGCATTGAACGCCAAGCGCTACTGATGAGTTCGAAGTTAAATTTCTGCGAGCGACCCAATTTGCGTCATATTGTCTTCGACAACTGTTCTTATGCTGAGAGGTCTGAAATTAAGTTTCTAGTTAGCGCTACCAGTCTTGTAATTTTCAATGCCTCAGCTG
>NW_010371397.1:0-219 GCF_000414095.1 Morus notabilis | reverse complement strand
GTTTTTCTGGGGGCTCTTTTTGGGGGGGTTTTTTGGGGTTTTTTTGGGGGGTTTTTTTTGGGCGATTTTTTTGTGGTTTTTTTTTTTTGGGTGTTTTTTGGGGGTTTTTTTAGGGGTTATTCAGGGGGTTTTTTTTTTGGGTTATTTTTTAGGGTTTTTTTCTAGGGGTTTTTTTTTTGTATTTTTTATGGTTTTTTTGGGGTTTTTTTTTTGATGTTT
>NW_010371396.1:0-219 GCF_000414095.1 Morus notabilis | reverse complement strand
GTCGACTTAGCACCTCAGGAAGCATTAGGTTTAACTGTTTAAGGTTTGATTCTGATTAATTGCTATCTATTCCTTGGCGCCATGTCCACGGGTCAAAGGCCAGAGATTTACTCGATCCATGTGGAGAGGTGCTTTTATATATGGATCCTACAAATTAGTCGGGATAAAATCTCATACATTATGTTTATTTTATTTTATTTTTCAAAAAAAGTGATATTT
>NW_010371395.1:0-219 GCF_000414095.1 Morus notabilis | reverse complement strand
AAACATGTTTTGATGAGACCTTTTCTGACTATATTGTTACAATTAGTTTGTAAGTGTTTAGAATTTGGTTACTATTATGAAAGTTTTTTTATCTCAAACAAAAATTATGGTGAACTTACATTTTTCAAATTTTTCTTTAAGTCAATCATGTTCATTTCACCGATTCAAATTTAGAACTCGAGTTTTGCTACAGTAAAAAGCTCTCAGAAACAGTCACAT
>NW_010371394.1:0-219 GCF_000414095.1 Morus notabilis | reverse complement strand
AAAGCCCTACAGGATATGCGGTCCCCAACTAAGCCAAAGGAAGTGCAAAAGTTGATAGGATGTGTCACCGCCCTAAACAGGTTTATATCAAAAGCAACAGACAAATTATGTCCCCTTCTTCGATGCTTTGAAAGGAAGCAGGCGCTTTGTGTGGACACCGCAATGTGAAGAAGCCTTCCAGAAATTGAAGGAACATTTGGGCAAGCCCCCAATTCTGTC
>NW_010371393.1:0-219 GCF_000414095.1 Morus notabilis | reverse complement strand
TAAAAATATATAGATTAATGTTAAAAGGTAGAAATAAAAAGATTTTGGGAGTATGTTTAAAAATTTTCCAAATATTAATTACTCTAGGCAATTTTGTAAAGCCTAATTTTCAGGACCCAATTCAGTAGGATAATCTTGACAAATACTCCTTAAAAGTGCACGAGTCATGATTTTTACTCTTTACTCTTAATTCATAACCTTTTTAGTCAAATAATTATA
>NW_010371392.1:0-219 GCF_000414095.1 Morus notabilis | reverse complement strand
ACGAGCTGAGAGATTTGTTTCAAAGCCTACAGCAAGCGGGTTATTCCCAGAGCCGAAAACAAAATCACCATTTTGACTGGTGGCACAAAGGCAAGTCACAGATCATGCACGCAATGATCATGGAGGTGGTGATGGGGACCAAAATCTATAATGGGCGGATTCTTCGTTCCTGCACGTTTGACGAGGCATTGATTAAGCTCAAGTCAGCACGTGGGGAGT
>NW_010371391.1:0-219 GCF_000414095.1 Morus notabilis | reverse complement strand
CATCCCACTAAACCAACGCCACTTTCAACGGCTTCGGACAAATGGCGTTCTTGGGAGGCTGTAAGTGTTTCGGTCGTAACGGCATTATTCCAACCGATGATAATGACGTCATAGCCCTTCAAGTCGCGATCCAGCGTGAAAATATCAGTGGACTCTTCAACGTCCCAGCCAAGCTCCTTATAAATATCACGCGCCCAAGCTGCGATTTCATAAGGGTAA
>NW_010371390.1:0-219 GCF_000414095.1 Morus notabilis | reverse complement strand
CTTCCTGCCTGTGCATTATTGCGTATACAACCTGCAAATTGCAAAAAGTAGAGCTCCTCAGAAAAGATAAAAGGTGATAACGTGAATACATTTATGAGAATCTCATAAGAAAACTAAACCATATGATGGTACCTCAGGATTTCGCGGCAAAGCATAAGTAAGAATTGCATTTAGTATTTCAAGGACAAGTCTCAGAAAATCTGTATATATATGCATCTC
>NW_010371389.1:0-219 GCF_000414095.1 Morus notabilis | reverse complement strand
CAGGCTGGCAAATTCATCCGCCGCTTCGCCATCTGCGGATTGGGGGAACAACTGGCCGGAGCGGCCTTTGCCGGAGTCCAGCTTAATACCAAGCAAACCTAGAGCATCCACCCCTACGCCCACAGTGCCCTGGGTAAATCCGGAGCGGTAATCGAGTATGAAACCCTGGCCCCATTCTTCCTGCTTGGAAGGGTCAGCAGCACCGTCGCGATTATCGCC
>NW_010371388.1:0-219 GCF_000414095.1 Morus notabilis | reverse complement strand
TGGCGGTCAGGGCAATCACCGGGATAGCCGACGTCAGCTTGTCTTTTTTAAGCAATGAAGTGGCTTTCAGGCCATCCATGCCAGGCAGTTGAATATCCATCAGGATCAGCGCCGGTTGCAGCTCACGGGCCAGTTTAAGACCCGCCTCGGCATCCACCGCACAGATCACGCTGTGACCTGCACTGGTCAACAGCAATCGGGTCAACCGCATATTGGCTT
>NW_010371387.1:0-219 GCF_000414095.1 Morus notabilis | reverse complement strand
CCCAACATCAACTTCTTGCCAATTAACCGCCCCCAACCGTTGGTTCCTTTGTCGCCTGTGCGAAACGAAGAAGACGAGGATGGGGACGATGATGAAGTCGAAGATGTTGCTAATTTAAGAGATTAAAATATCTATTTTTATTTTTCTTATTATGAATACTTTTTAACATTTATTGATTAATTTACTTTTTAAGACTTATTTTATTATTGTGTTGACTAT
>NW_010371386.1:0-219 GCF_000414095.1 Morus notabilis | reverse complement strand
CCAGTGCATCGCGATAACGCGCACGCGCCTCGCTGGTGCCCAGGCTGTTGAGTTCCAGTTTGACCGCGTTGCGAATGCCCAGCAGGCCCCACAGGCGCCATGTCAGTACGATCAGCTCGGCATCGATGTCTGGACCATCGAGGTTGAAGACTTCCACGCCAATCTGATGGAACTGGCGATAACGGCCTTTCTGTGGACGCTCGTGACGGAACATCGGCC
>NW_010371385.1:0-219 GCF_000414095.1 Morus notabilis | reverse complement strand
TGGGTAGAGACATTGATATAGTTTCTAATGGTGAAATCTATATTGGGTTAGACCAAAATTGAATTGTTTTAATTAATAATTTTGTTTGTATAAAATAATTTACTTTTGACGAATTATATGTGGTAATCTTAATCCTGAGATGGATAATGAACCCGTATGCTAGACTTGTTTCATTTGATGTACCAAAGGGAGACATCCTGACATTATGTAAAGGTACGC
>NW_010371384.1:0-219 GCF_000414095.1 Morus notabilis | reverse complement strand
GACAATCCGGTTTCATAAGCCCTTATTCAGCAACCGCTCCATAACAGTGCATTTACCGCCTGTCGGACACGCCTGTTGCTGACGGCTTTTCTGATGTCTCATTCTTTACAGGGCATGAGTTTTCTAATGTCCCCGCGCTGCACTGCTAAAAGGCTTAACCATGACAATGCGTGATGACTTGCAAACCCAGGCAAATGAACTGATGTTCGAACTGGACGC
>NW_010371383.1:0-219 GCF_000414095.1 Morus notabilis | reverse complement strand
CAAAATTTGACACTGGTACACTAATTTAGCATTGGATTGAAGATGCTCTAACTGATATGTGAGAAATCAAGCTCGCATCTGTAGCTTTGGGTGTGTTTGGAACTCATTATAAAATGATTTTATTTTTCTATGAAAATGAAAATAAAAACGTTTTTAATCTCAGACAGAAGTTATTTTTGAAAATGCGTTTGGTAGTTTTATCAAGAGATTATTTTTAGT
>NW_010371382.1:0-219 GCF_000414095.1 Morus notabilis | reverse complement strand
CCGCTCTTCTTCTCCGGTAAGCTTTCTCGCCCCCTGTCTGCTACTTGTATACATAGGCTCCTTCTATCTTTCTATTTTGAACCCTGTGTATATGTCTAAAGAATGTACGGGACGTAGAAACTAGGGAAACTTACTTCGTTTCATTTTTTCGTGTTGGATACCGTCCCTTCGCTGTCTGTGTGCTTCCGGCTTCTGGGTTCTGGGCCTGGATTCCTATGA
>NW_010371381.1:0-219 GCF_000414095.1 Morus notabilis | reverse complement strand
ATAATTAGAGCAAACTTAATGATTTTAGGTTAAACATTTAATCCTAGTAAAAGCTGACAAGATATTTTCTCGAAGTCCTTTGATGCTTGTACAGCCGTGGTGGATAGGTTTTTCAACCTAGAAAATTTAACCTGAGGTGAGTTATCTATGATTTAGTCAAGCATCATTTAAGATGTTAAAGACTGGCCTTCAATTACTTAGTTAGGAATTCCTAATGTT